>NC_085139.1:204129365-204381782 GCF_024139115.2 Armigeres subalbatus | reverse complement strand
CTATATCTTTCATTTGCCATCATTAGATTAAGATTTTGACTGGAACCCTTGGAGGATAACGATCTGTAGTCCTCTCAAACGAGCCTATGACGATGGACGTCTATATGGGGAAAAGCATTTTCAACGTATTCGCACAATTTCATGAAATCTAAAAATATGTTGATGGCGTTTGAAAGAATAATTTATAATCTTTCTTTGCCATAATTAGATTATACGATTTTGACCGGAACCCTTGAGGATAACGATCTGTAGTTATCCTCCAAAGAATCTTACAAATTCCATTTATTTTGGGGATATTTGGAGGATAACACAAACCACTCTTTTAAATAACGTTCCCTTCGTAAGAAGACCAATCGTCTGCACCACGTGTTTTTAACAACAGTTAAAACCGATTTAAAACCGAGTTAAAACAGATTACCCGTAGCTTATTGAAACTGACTGATAATAACAAAAACAATTTGATTATAGTAACTGGATACAGCAGTTGTATTTTTATTTTTATTTTCATTGCCGTGAGTTTTGACTCTGACGTGTTCTTCACTATCAGGCTATATTTTCTAATGTGTAGTCTTACCAGTTTTTTTATTCTATCGTTTTGTCTATTATGCCACTCCGGATATAAATAGACGGGTGGATCATAGAAAACTCTGTTAATGCAAGAACATTTATGCAAATTCAATCATCATCAATTCCTCATCTTCATGTATTTGCTCACAAAGTTGACACATTTTAAGGCAATGTCACTTTAAATTTTATTGTTTTGTTTTCGATCAATATTAAAAACAATCTCTTCGCTGAAATTAGATATTAAAAGTCAACAATCGATACAACATTCTTACAGCTCCTTGCTTTGATATATTAAACATTCATCGCCAAATCTGACAACGTTCCCAGCAGAGCCATGGCTTACAAACGTCGCTCCATATTTGCCCATATTCATTCATACCGGTTTGCATCCAAGATTATCGAAAAGACAAAATCTGACCGAGCATCGCATCGCAATCCCAGAGGACGACGAAGACGACAAACAAGCCCGACCAATCGTGTGCGAGAAACCAATCAAAGTATCATCAAATTCACCACCAGCGCACCAACCGCTTTATCCCCTAAGCGCTGGCTTGGTTCCTATTCGTTGAAGCTCTTGTGCCATATTGAATCCTAATCTTTGGCCTGGGCGAGGCACGATATTAACGATGAAGCTTTCAAGTGGAAAGGATCACGATGATGACAAAGATGATGATATGGGATCAGGCGTGGGCTGAATCGCTTCTTTACACGGTACGATGAGATGGGGCACTGGGGAACACTTTACTTCCGTTGATCAAAAAGTTAGAATACTAAATTTTGATAACGATCCAAGTGTTTTTTTCAAAGCTTTATTCTTCCTAATCTTAACTAGATTCTTTTCTTTTTCCGCTGCTCTACATTACTACTGAAACTTGGCCAGCCTTATGACTTGGTGTTTATTAGCATTTCAGATTTTCGTTTGCTAAGCTTTCTATGCCTGCACATGTGAATTTGCATTTTGTATGCAAGCAAAATCATTCAAACCAATCAAAATTCTAATCTAGACAATAATCAAACTTGTCGTTCGTGATAAACAATCCTACGGATTTTTTGTTAGTTAACGGATGTATGCATAAATAAATACATTATTCGCTGTAAACCCTAAACTTATCTCACATAAAGTGGCCTGTGCAGATACTTTGATGATCTCTCTAACTAAGCTCAGTTACTAATCAGTATTGAGATTTTAGGCGTTTTTCCTAATTGGTCTCACAAACAATAAAAAGAGATTCGACCACAAGTTAGTACTTGGACGAAAGCTACCGGATATTGATGTTAAAATTATTCGCATGACTTGATCAAAGTAAAATAACGACCTTTTCTTTGATCATTACTTAACTATATGGTCAAAGCTCATTTTGTTGTGTAGAAAATTAAGAAAAACGCTAAAATGCTGAGCGACTAGGTTCCATATTATTCTCATCTAATCATTACAATTATACGCTAGGTGCTGGGGCTGTGAATAAGGTGGGCTTATTCAATCACTATCAAACACTAATTCAACAAATTGTTTACCAAATATTTCTACGTTCTAGTTCACCTCATACCTAATTAATTGTTAACGGATGGGCAAATGGCTGATTCATGGCCTCCCATCTTTATACATACCACAAATCATTCCTTTTTGTGCACCTTGACTTGACAGTTATGGCAGTTTTGCGACTGTTATGCCATGTTATCGTGCAAGGAAACAGCACAACGTTCTATTGGGCGTTTGAACTTCCATTGACGTCCGAATTGTATTCGATCGATTATTTATTATTTATTCACTAAGGCCGAAGTGGCATGTGCGGATATAGAGTCTCTCCATTCGGCTCGGCCATGGCTCACGTAGCCAACACAGCGTCTACGGAGGTCCGGTCATCTTCCACCTGATCGATCACTTGCCGCTGCGCACCTCGCTTTTGTGCCGTCGGATCGTTGTCGAGAACCATTTTCTACCGGTTGTCCGACATTCTGGCTATGCCCGCCCATCGCAGTCCGATTTTCGCGGTGTGAACGATGGATGGTTCTCCAACAGCTGATGCAATTCGTGGTTCATTCGCCTCCACGTACCGCGCCATCTGCACCCCACATAGATGGTCGCGCACTTCCTTTCGAAAACTCCAAGTGCGCGTTGGTCCTCCACGAGCATCATCCAGGTCTCGTGTCCGTAGAGGACTACCGGTCTAGTGCGTTTTGTAGATTGTCAGTTTGGTACGGCGGCGAACTCTATTCGATCGGAGCGTCTTGCGAGTCAAGTACGTACGATTTCCAGCCACTATGCGTCTCCGAATTTCTCTGCTGGTGTCATTTTCGGCAGTATTCGATCGATGTGCCTTTTGAAGATCGAATTGAAAACATTCCTCGTCAAATTACCTATATTTCTCCGAATTTCTCTGCTCTGCGGAGATGATCTCCTCATTTTCTTCAGTGAAACATAAACTGTGTATGACAACATTCAAGCATAAACAGGATATCATCCCGAAATACGAGTTATGCATTAGGGTATTTCAAAAGATCGATTTTGTCTCCGCAACCGCATCTATTCATAACCTGCTCTGGAAGCACCATAATCAGTAAATAAAATGATTTTCCCATACTAATTTGCATGCACACTGGAAACGGATTGTGCTAAATCAGTTTTATCTAAATAAGTCAAATTTTCGGAGGACACTCAGAACATGATATCAGAACCAGATGAGCGTTGTGCAGCAAAATCGTTTTTGACCCATTCTAATGCACATCTTCGATACATCGCCATCTTCTTACTAATGCCATCGTCTGGAAATCTGTATTTTCGCGATGTCTGCCATACCATATGTGTACACGGATTAAAAGTTAAATACATCTAAGTTTAATTTAAAACTAGAGTATAAGATGAGTGAATCTCATCCCCACGTTTATCAGGTCGCCTGCTCGTTTGGACTCGAATCTGTTCAATATTGACACTTGGTGGCACTGTACTAAAATCATATTCAGTCTATTCACTTGCAATCATTCTGCATCTATATTACTCTTAATCTGTGATTTATGATAATTATTACAATCCATAATACGACCGAGGATTAGTTAATTCTCTATCATTATTGCTTCTCTCATTTGGTGAATAGTACAGGTGGCTAGCGCGTCAGTCGAATGCACTAGTTTGATAGAGAGCTTAGGTTCAATTCTCATCGTAGGCCAATTTTGTTTGTAATCAAGGTTATGAAGTGGGAGAACTGTTCGAAACTCATTTCATAGCTCCATCTTCTTGGATTTATTGAATTTTATTACGTATGATATTAATCGCCATAGCCAGTTGCTGTTGTTGCCGTGTTTGTTATGTCCAAAGATGGTCTAGCAGCCTAAAATTTAACATATTGACATAGAGAGTGAATCCTAATAAATATGATCAAACACATCGAGATAGAGATATCGAGATAGGAAGGTTATCGGACGGGAATGCCAAAATGTATGTCCCTTCAAGACTGGGAAACCATTGACATAGGTAGAGATATCGAGATACAAACATCGAGATATAGATAGTTGACATATTTACGTTTTACAATGCACGAGAAAGCCAACTTCAGATATGGCTGGTTTTGGTTTCCAACTTTACTAACAGCTTCAATACAGCTTAGCATATCCAGCCTTTAATGTTGCTTGGTAATTAATTCATTCAAAAATTTCTAATTAATTTTAGTCATTAACAATAATAGACTTGAACAATAATATTAAAAGTTGTGTCCAACGAGAGAGATTGTACTCCAGTAAGTGTCACCATATAGGTCACTCAGAAAAGAACAGGCTCAGTTGTTCCAACGTATGCAGAATGAGCCTCAAAAACGGAAACTAATCCCAACCAATTGATGCTTTATAGCAAAGTTTGCTACGGAATCAAATTAGTAAAAACTTTGTGAACATTACCTATCATTTGTTGGTACACATTAAGAAATCCATCAATTACTGCAATTTCCAATTTCAATAATAGAAGTCACGTGATTTTACATATCTGCTCCTCTCATTCTCTATAAAATGCGAAGAATGAAAGGCATCCCATAAAACCTAACAAATTTTCATTCCGTGACATTGCAATTTTATTATTGTAGTGTACCAGCTTCCAAATCGATGGATTAAAGGAATGTGATTAGTTTATCGATCAGTCATTGTTCTTTGAATATATCTATTGAGTTTGCATTACCTTTGAGGCAATATAATTCACGAACGGATGGACCAATTTACAAGATTTTCTCACTAATCTATTCGTTTTGAGATCAGCCGTGATTATATGAACAAAGTGTTTTCAGAACAAAGTCCCGAGTTATCAAATTCGAACCGAAATCAATCTAGAGTGCGGTTCGTGTAAAAAGTCTCTATCAGAATAAGGGTGAATGCACAGAGAATTCTTTCGATTTCTTTTAAATAAAGTATACAGAGGATTTCTTTGCAGTTTATCACATCAGAATGCAAGTTCGTATTGTTTTCTATTGTGCTGAGGTAAACCATAAAGAAATCCGCTGCTTATCACTATAAAAGAGGGAAGTCGACGAAATCCTCTCTGCTAGATTCGTCCTTATTCTAGAAATGATTTAAACATTATATTATTCAAGAGGGTAATCCATCAGATCGTTTTTGGTGTCCCATTGCGTGGTGGTGTATTCAACGAGACACTGCAGATTGAACGCAGCAACACGCTAAGTTGATCGTTTTATTTAAAATCGTTACAAAACAATAAATAGGACGTAAATTCAATCAATTTCGTTAATACCATTATATTTCTTTTTGTTTCCTCACCTTGCACCAATAGCCGCAGTAGTGCTCCATTAGAATACAATGGGATTCGGATTATGAAACACGAATTAAAATTTTCGCAACTATGGGAGATAGTGTAGCATACTTGAGAACTCGTTTTGGTGAGAAATTCGCATCCCCGTGATTTTTGTGCAGGATGAACCACTGACGATTTCGTACATTTTTTCGAAAAAAAATTTCCTCTGAAAATTTGTCTCTGGGGGTTTATATCAAACCACCCCGTGGCTACGCCATCTGGGGATGTAATGCCAATAAAAAGAAAAAGAAGATTTATACCTTTCGAGGAATGGCACACCAACTCTCAAAGGCGCGCCCTCAATCAGTTTCAGCATCAACAATAAGTGGGATAAAACTGATTTTGACCATGGTACTGAAGTTCAAACATATTATTGCTTCTTCTTATGAGTTCCAATTCGTTTTGTACAGAGATCTGTTTCATTACGTTTGGCATTTCTAAATCTCACCTTTACGCAGAGCTCTAATCAGTCAGAGTTTGCAAATCCATCAAATTCGTATCCGCTTCTTCCCTAATTAATCAGCACTCTGGAGTTAAAAGATTCATGTCGTCGGCTTCGAAACTAGCCTCAAGATTGAGTTCATTTTTATAGTTTACTCCACTGACTCCATCCAAAGGCGCAAAAGATGGGTCATCAAAGCAAAGTATTAAAGTCGTCCATACTCTTCCGACCATCACTCATAGTATTAACAAGAATAGTAAAACTAGAGCACAGTGTGTATCTTAATTCTCCGTAATGACCACCAAAATTTTCTACCCAGCATTACAGGCACCTGGTTAATTGTTTCATCTCCTAGGCCATTCGCAATTTCGGTACAAGTCGTCTGACACCTTGGAATTCGGGGTCATATTGTCAGCTTCAGTGTTGTACCGGAGCCTCGGCGAAATGACCGGATTTACAGCACAACACTACTTCAGAGATCCATTCCAGCGTAACGGGTTTCCTCAGATTCAATACCAGCAAAGAATGGCTAAACGAATTTGGAAATAATCCATCAGGTTAGGGGGAATAAATTGTCTTGAAATTATAAGAAACGATTATATGGTGTTGGGGCGTGCTTGGTTTAGTGTAGAACCACATATTTGCATGTTTCAGGCAAAATTCGATAATTCAAAAATCCTTCGAACGAAAATTGTGATAAGAACTTTTCTTAACAAAATTTTCCCAGAAATCGAATGGGGTGCTTTCCAGTCCGGTACCTTATTCCTAATAGGACTTTTGACGTTTTTCCCCAACTTCCCCCAGAACTCTGGTATTATGAACGGAATGCAGCCGTTATAAGCAGTTTACAGCATATTTCTGATTGAATCTGAATGATTAGAATATTGTTGGTAAGCGCAGTGTTATTTATCTGCAGAGTATGTTGTTTTAGGGAATATGGGGTAAAATAGTCTCATATATTATATACTTAATTTTATTCCATTGCTTGATTAGTTTCTGAGTTATGTAGTAATTTCGATTCCATGAGTATGGACCTCTCTCCTAGCAGAGAGAGGGGTTCACGAATTAACACGGAAACTATTTCGCCTATTTTATCCAACATCAATTTGGTTCCATTTGCTTGATTATTTCCGAATTATTATTATCAATCAATTTTGTTCCATTTGCTTGATTAGTTTCCGAATTATGCAGAAATTTATGTTTCATTTGTATGAGAGCCACCCCTTTCAGAAGGGGAGGGTCTGAACCACCACAGAAACATTTCTGACTTCTAAAACCTTAACATGCCAACTTTGGTTGCATTTTGTGATTAGTCTCGAGTTAGCTGTAATTTGTTTTTTTATGTGGAAACCCCCATTAAAAGGGAGGGGTCTCCAAACATCATAAAACCTTCTCGACTCCAAAAACATCATACTAGGTTTCACGCCGAATGGTTCAGTACTTTCGAGTCTATAATGATCAGACAGACAGACAGAAATTCATTTGTATGTATAATATATAGACTATTAACCCATATTCCCTAAAACTAACATACTTCCAGATAAAATAACACTGCGCTTACTGCAACAATATAATAATTCAGATTCAATCAGAAATATGCTAAACTGCTTATACAGCTGCATTCGTCTATAATACCAAAGTTCTGGGGAAGTTGGGGAAAAGCCTAAAAGTCCTATTAGAAATGGCGTACCGGACCCGAAAATTAATTCGATTCATCTTGGAAATTTTGTTTAAGAAAAGTTCTTGTCACAAACTTTCGTTCAGCGCCTTTGAGTTATTGAATTTGCCGAAAGTAATTACTTTCCGTGTGCACTGTATCGAAAAATAAGTTATCCATTATTTTATTCGAATAAAATGATGAATTTTAAAAATTTATTGAAAATTGCTTACAATATGAAAAAAATCTGTTTGTTTATTATTTTGTTGTTAAATATCTTGGCTGTGCATATAAGCATATGTTTCTGAATGGACAAATTGATAGAAATTTGCGAAAAGAATCCACGTGTCTTGGAGGACTCAACCTCAACCTCCTATCTTAGATAGGCGTGATAACCCCTACACAACAAGACCACTTAAAGGTCGTTTGCGAAAGCCATCAGAATCGAGTACCAACCTTCACCGCGGTTAGCCTCTTTTTCCAAATTGAATATCTTTCGAGATGCTTAATTTGTCCAATCTCCACATTTGCTTTACATTGTATATCACAGCCAAGCGAGTGCATTGTTTATTAAACGAGAGGATCGCACTCCATGCCCCAGTAACTGTCTGGGCGGGACGGTATAGATGCGAATTCAATCGCACTCTGCTGTGCCAAAGAGCTTGCTGGCTAAAGCATTTGATGAGTTTGATTGCCTTTATGTAAGCGGTCGCGTGTACTCAGACGACTAATGACGGTAAAGACCGACAGAGATGGACAAAATGACGCGATCGGCGAAATATTTGTTCTGCATTTCGCGGCCGGTAATAAAAATCAGTTCAGTGCGTGATTTCTTGTTTCCGACTTGCAGAACGATGGCGATGCGCCGAAATATTTGTTCTGCATTGCGCGGCCGGTAATAAAAATCAGTTCAGTGCGTGATTCTCTTGTTTCCAGACTGAGAATGATCGCGCGATCGGCCGAAATTTGTTCTGCATTGCGCGCCGGTAATAAGAGAACTATTGAACAAGTAAGTGCAGTGTCGTTTTGGTCTTCGAAAAGGAATAAAGTATCTATCTTGTGTTCGGTGGCTCAGCGCATGTCGCGCGGTGAAAACATGCAGTTCTTCTAGTTTGTCTGTAGCCATCGAACAAGTGAGTACAGAGTTGCACTCCGTGCGGTCGTCCAAAACGCAAATTCTTAGCTTCTTGCCACCGAGCGTGGCAGTTTTTTAACTTTTAACTCGTATTAGGTTCTTTCCCATCCATAGATCGCATCGCTTACCAAAGTGAATCCAGATAAATTATCCTTTAGCTAAGACGATATCCTATCCCAAGACAATCGTGAGATGCAGAGGTATACTCGGTCTCTAGAGAACTGAGTCGGACATAACAATCTTTTATCTTCTATATACCGTAGGACGTGGCCAGCCGTTATTGACTTTAAATATTTGAGCTCCCGAAACGTGTGTACATGGAGAATGTAATAATAGCCCATTCATTGTGTTCTCTACAATTTCGCAAGTTCAGTCAATCACGGAGTAGCATCAATTTGCGTCATAATGCTCATGCTCATGCTCACTCATTTTATCGGTCAAATGACCATTTCCGTAATATTTTCAAATGAATATTTTGGAGACGCTCAGAAAATTTTATGAAGTTCATCAATTTTCCGACGATATTTAAAAGATTCTCCTTTGAAGTTTATAAAACATCCATGCGTAGAAAAACAAGAAACAAACGTAAGGAAATCATCTCGCGATTCACGCAATTTAGTGTGTGTCTTCGGGAATTTTATCAGTAAGTTAATGTGCTTCATTGGAGGTCAGCCACTGATCAATCCCCCTAAAAGTAAGATGAAAATCTATTTCTGCTTTGTTTTTATAAAAGTTATAGCCAAAATTCTCTGAAAACTTTGTTCAAGACAACAAGTTCGTAATTCCGTTATTGTTGGAGATCTTTTTACGTTTGTTTATTTAATTTATTTATTTATAATATTTGAAATCTAACTGAGCATAGTCCGCGCTCCGTAAGTTCTTTTAAATCAATCGCGTTGGCGGAGTGGCCTCAGAAGCGTACAAATTTAGCAGAGCAGGACAGTCGATATTCCCAGTAGCCGTAAAAAGCGGATGGAAAATCGTCTCACCTCGAAGCGGTTATATTTGCAGAAGACGGCAACGTTCCACGTGCAGTGGCAGTGTCGCGCCACTTGAGGGACCGAAGTGCATACCTAACACACCGTTTTTGAATAGTTTCTATTCTGGCGATCCACTGACGTGGAATAGGCTCCATGAGACAGCATTCGACCCCAAAATTGATCGTATGTGACACAGTAGAGGGCTTTGAGACAGAATGGATCATGGGCTCGTCTGCAATTTGAACATATAGTCCAATTGTCGGTTGCCTCTGGCGATTATGTCGTTGTAGTGATCTTGAAAGGTAGTCCACTGTCAAGACAACGCCGAGATCTTTCAGGTGATGCACTCGATAACGACTGCGTCCAAAAGGCTATAGTCGAAGATGATCGGCATGTTCTCGGTGGTACGAAATGCATGTTTTCGATACTTAGACACAAAATTACGCGAACACCAATCTGCGAAGATATCACCATATGTTGTAGCTCCAAGCAGTCCGTGTACATTTTATTATTTTGTAAAGTTTTCGTGTCATCCGCGTAAAATAAGCGACAGCCGCAGGTAGCACAGCGAGACATCGCTTTGTAATCGAAAGAGAGACCAAGATTACTGCCTGCGAGTTGCTTGCAAAATGTTTTCGACTTCGACAAACCTATCTTTAACCTGTATCTACCAACCATGAGGGACCGGAACCACACAGAGCTTGATGAAACGCCAAGCTTCTCCAGTTTGGCGAGAAGTTTTATGGCCCACTTATTAAAATGCCGCTTTCAGGTCCATAAACGCAGCGTCAGTCGTTATTCCCAATCCATGCTGCGCTAACAGCTGGTGAAACTCGCTAGCTCACGGGAGGGTAGTCTACGGGTCGTTACAGCTATTTCAATCACCCCTCTACTCAAGGTGAGGATAGTCTGTTCTTCGCAGGAGGGAACTATAAACAGAGCTGGCGATAAACGGTGGTAATGCTGTAGGATGGGCAAGCTAATACAAAGGGTGAGGGGGGTATCTATTCACACAGTGATTCAAGAAGGACGAGGCTGGTGGTCCCTTTGGACCAGGGGAAACGAGCAATGAAAATTGGTAAAGGCCTTCTAAATTCTGGGCTGCTCTTTCTTAAACATGGCGCACCTGCAGTTCTACTTTAACAATATATTGTGACGTCACATTAATGGGTACTACTATGCTTGGTGTTGGATTCGGTGTGTTGCGGTGCGAAGGTGGCGATCAGGCTCGATCTGGCCAGCTTGGCGTTGGTCGCAGGGTCCGGAAATCAATCCACGGACGGGACGAGGCGAGCAGGAAGTGGCTAAAAGATGGCCTACGTTCCAGCAACGGAAATCCGCGTGCTCAAAAGCAATCGCGGCATCGACTTTAACCGAAAGTTCGCATCAAATCGTGAATCTATACGGCCGGAGCAACTGAACTAGTTTCTTCCACTGAAGTTTCCACCGATGCACTGTGTACTGTGAGAAAGCACAAAAGAAAAAGGTCCTTTGTCGGACCTGGACACAACGGATTACCACCTGTCGTTTTCTGTTCTTGTGTTTTACAGGATTTTAACTATAATTTAAGTAGTACATTAATTTAGGCTAAGTTTACATGTTGTACACTATGGACCAGGCAGTGCATTTTGACCGAACTCAAACTGCTCGAACGGTATCGCATCTGGTCACCATAGTATGACGAGTGAGAAACACGCACTCACCGAGACGATCCTCGACCAATGAGTGCAGACAGTTCCAAGTAGTAATCTTTGGATAGCTGTATCGGGAGGGATAGGTGACGGAAATTCACTTGTGGTGGGCCAACAAGTCCATATTGGAACTGAACGGTTACATTACTTCAATGGTGGTACTTCGAATTACCAGAATAAATGTGACATTTGGGGGTTTGGAATATTTTAACGGAGGAAGAATTTGACGTTTGTCTTCCGCGATTTCATTCGACTTTTCGAATTCTTTTTGCGCGCTTATTGTCCGGCTTTGAGCGGATTCGCGATTGTGATTTTCAGATGGTGAACGATTTTGTTGATGATCGATCGTGTATAAGATTTGCTAAGTATCTAGGTGAATTTGGAACACTTTCGTGATTGATTAGTCATCCGAGGATTAGGTGATTTCGCGACGTGTGCGATCGTCCTCCTTAGGCAGTGGTAAGACGCGCGCATAGCAAAGACCATGCTGAGGGTGGCTGGGTTCGATTCCGGTGCCGGTCTAGGAATTTTCGGATTCGGAAATTGTCATTTCCCTAGTGCATAAAAGTATCATCGTGCTAGCCTCATAATATACGAATGCAAAAATGGTAACTCTGGCTTAGAAACCTCGCAGTTAATAACTGTGGAAGTGCTGAATGAAACTAAGTTGCGGAGGTGGCTCGCCCAGTTGGGGATGTAATGCCAACAAGAAGAAGAGAAGAAGATGATCGGTTGAAATAAAATTATTGCGGTTCGTCGTTGTCGTCCTGAGGTTTCCGAGACGGAAGAACACGGATTGTTCTTCAAGTTTTCGCGATTTATGGGAATTGTTTTCGTCGTGAGTCGGTTTGCGAAAACCGGACGGTTTGGATTTCATTGCACGTCGATCGTTTGCAGATCTAAACGGAATTCGCGACATTTTGATTCTCGTTCACGCGTCGAAACTTTCGTTAATTAAAATTGTTATTCTAGTTTTGAGATTTCTCCATGACCATGCTGAGGTGGCTGGGTTCGATTCCTCGGTGCCGGTCTGGCAATTTCGATTGGAAATTATCTCGACTTCCTGGGCATAAAAGTATCATCAGTGCTAGCCTCATGATATAGCAAAAATGGTAATCTGGCTTAGAAACCTCGCAGTTAATAACTGTGAAGTGCTAATGAACACTAAGCTGCGGGGCGCCATCACATGTGTGGGGATGTAATGCCACAAGAAGAAGAAGAATACAGTGTGAGGCATGATAACGAATTTAAAAATGTCACAGAATGTCATGACATTAATGTCATTTGATACACATTCACTCACGCCATAATTTCAGTTTTAGACAATGACCTATTAGAAAAAGTTTTAGTATCCTTTGAGTGCTTTATGTTTTATATAAACATAGCTACAAATTACTTTAGAAAAAGTTATTAACAAATTAGTCCCTGACATCGAGATGACATTTCCTGTCACTGGGAGGAACAAATATTACTCAATTTTCAATATTTTTATGAATGTGTAGAACTTTGAAACTATCTTTAAACCATATTTAAACAGCATTGAAGTTTAATATTGATCAACATCGTAAACTATTGAAATCTATCATTTGAAAATTACAAAAATAATGAAAAATATCCCGTCTAAGGCGGTCTGGGGCATTTGAGAGGTAAATGCAACTTGATAACGGGCAATTGTTGCATTCATTCTCATACACATATAAAGTACAAGATTATGAACTTCAAATTAATATCTGAACTGTAGAGTTGTGTTGAATGCGTTAACTTGTTTCATCATAAACCATTTTCTATGCAAAGCAGAAGTCAATCTCTTATCACAAAGTTTATGAACCAATGCACCATGCGTCTCCATATGGTTGTATGACGTTGGACATATGAGAAGCTTGTTGGCATAAAAAGACAATAAATCCAAAGTAATGAAATTACGAATTTGGTGTCTTTGACAAAGTTTTTCAGGAGAATTTTAGCTACAACTCATGAAGCCATATACCTTGCATGTGTGTTTCAATGTTTCATCTCATTTTAGGAATTGATCATAAGCCTGAATATGTACCACCAAAAGCGCATCGACTTTCTAATAAAATGTCTCAAGTCGCATCATTTGAAATCACATAATAAGGCACTTTTAAATGAACGCGCTGAAAACAGATTTTAGCCGCCGTCCTTATTTTTCCCGTAAAATAGACTTAAAGATAGCTTTACTAATGGGAAAAAATCTTATATTAGCTTCTTTGAATATTTTTATCAGGTTCCTAACATCGCTCGATTTCGATGGATTCTGTCAGTCCAAATTTACCACTACAAAACAAAAGTTTCTATTCCTGTTTTATTTTATTTATTTTAGTTTACAATTTTTTCCGGAAAGTTGATCAAAAGATCTCGATAAAGTATGATACAATTTTGATGGAAAATGTTAATTGTAATGTCGTTTGGCCCTAAGTCTTGTCGAGTTAAGCAGTAGACACGAAAACAGGTTAAATGCCCTAACTTATTCTGACATAAATGGAGTAGGGATAGTATGAACTCGTTTCCTTGTCTTGCAGTTTTTCCTCGAACAAGCTTCATGAAATTTATCTCGTTCGAACGTAAATGGATCTTATCTATAAATCAACATTAATTGACCCTTATAGGTGAAACGACTCATAATAACAAGGCATTTAATTATGATCCATCATCGGCACGTGGCTCTCAAGACGGTTTCATGGGCGAGTGAATCACATCAACTGCACGAGAGAAAATGCGAATCGATAATTCCAGATTCTCAATGGCGCATAACTTCAAGCACTACTAAACTAACACTAATTTCGTTGCTGTAAGCAATGGTCCTAATGATGAATGCAGAAATACTCACTACCAGGAAAAACTAATCCGCTTTTTGTTTGGCATACATATGTTGTCACAAATGTTCATCAAAATGTAGAACAATATATTTCGGAGCGGATTTTATTTAACAGTAGATGTGTCAGCTTTGAATTTCCACGAAGAATTAGTTATATACACACCTGCTAGTTACAACGGTTAACCAGAATGATTTGAATAAATAACGCCGTCGCCATTCCGAATTCAGTGCCGTTTTGAGAACAAAAGTCCATATTTGATTTGAATTAATCTCAACGAGCTTCGCTTTACATGGAAATATAAACTTGTCTTACCATTGATGCATGAAAAATGCAACTCTCAGCTTTCAATCAGTGGCTAATTGAATCCAAAGCCAATTGAGTTTAATCAACTTCCTTTCAGCGGATTACCGCAGGCTAGATGTTTGTCGGTTTCACTAGCATGCATAAACATGCAAAACTGAACCTCGGTGCCAGCAGCACGTCAGTCAGTGGGAAACGGAGCTTTCTCTCTCTCTCTTCCGGTGTATGCGACCAATTAGAACTTAATTGGCAAAGTTTTGTGGCAATCGGTTCACGCACCCAGCAGCGGCTTCGTGTCGCAGCTATGGAGGACATGGTTCTGGAATGGGTGCCACCAATTCCGATCATATCAGCGAAAAATATTGAATTTTACAGCTTTTAATGTTTTGAAAGTTTTGCTGGAGGTCATGTGTTGCGTTTTGCGATGAAAGCATCACATGCTCACATATAATCATGCTTCCCGGTGGTGAAGTGCGCACTCTTATTCTGAAATATGAAAATATTTTAAATCAAATCAATTCGGTTTTGTATAGCCGCAGAATCCAATATTGAAATTTATGTGAATTCTTATTGAAAATATTAAAGATAACAGTGTTATATATTTATTTCTGACTAAAATTTCGTCATTCATTTGCACTGGCAACGGATTGCAGGCTTCTGCTCTTACTGGTTCAACAATTTGATCCGAACAAATTGGGCTTTGATCTCTGATAATGACAATAAACTATTAAGGCTTCGTTGGTTGTGCAGTCAAAAACCTCGAGCAGCCGGTGTAGAGTAAGACAGGCGATTGATGACCAGAACGAATATTCTAAAATAAAACTACATTCCCAAGCAGGAGAAACAACAAGTTCATATCATATTATGATTCCAAGTTCAGCAATTTTCTCAATATAGGCTGTATGAACTTGATTCAGTGATTTGCTAAAATACATTTTTTTTATCAAATGTTTTTCAAGATTATTTTCGCTTTCATGGTTTGAAGGATCTTCAGGGAAATGCACTCACAAAACGGAACTTTGTATCCTTCATCTATTTTGAACACATTGTCCATATGTCTTTTAATTTAAGGTATATGACGCATATTACAGTGGAATAAGAAATGCCATTTACCAGAAGTACTCGAACACTACGGTGGATATCATATTGAAATTATCTAGGAGAAAAGACTTTCGGCAGGTTTTGTTCTATTATTGTAGGGTTTTGTCGACCAAATATTATGAAAATTGGCCAAGTCCTTTGATATAAAGAATGATTTATGCAAATCTGAGCATAACCAGTCATAAAAAACCCCTGACAATAGAACAAAACCTGCCAAAGCCGCCATTCCCCTAAATAAAAAGAATCTATCATAACTTTCTACATTTTTATATTCTCATTTATCTTGTTGCTACCAACCACTCATACTCAAGGCGCATGAGCTAGTTCGAATATATACGAATAAAAAAGTACTCCTTTCTATCCCCTATATATAGTGAGGGTCAACTAATTTACCGAGAAACACTAATGAAATCTGTACCATCTGATTCAATTTCGAACCTCAATCGAAATCACCGACGGACGACGGTCTATACCGTCCAAGAGAAGATTCCGATTCACATCAGTAGTGTGCCAGTGAGAATGGGTGTTATCAAGGAGCAGGGCTCCTCTTTCCGGCGCAGGATCAACTGGCCGAAAGGTTAAAAGGGGTGCTTACCCAAGTGGAAGTGATGGCAAAATCAATGCATGAGGCATCATCACAGGGCGAACAAACGATGGCACGCGGATAGCCCCAGCTGTGGCAGGTGACATTTGCATTGCGCGGACTTATCAGGTTTTTATAATCGCACCGTCATAACGATCCATCTATCACAGTGGTGTGGCAGTCAAAGAGGTGAACTAATTTAACGCAAATGTAAACATTCTGAATCATTAGTGGATTGACATTTACTCATGTTTGTTCAGAGCAGATGGGTTTATTAGCAAACCCAGTCGTGGTTGTTGAAAGCCTTTATGGTGAGTTCTGCGAAGCATTAAACAATTGCAACCTAATTCGTCAGCTCACTGAAAACCATACAGCTGTACTTTGGGAAACAGTACACTGGAATAAATTTCATTTCAGTTAAAATGCACGACAGAATCAGAGTTCGAAAGTTATCCCATTTCGTTTCCATCACTTCTCTCCTTGGTCGAGTACCCTTGAAAACGATACTTGAACGTAATTTTCCACTTGAATAAATCGGAAAACCGTAAATTTCACATTTCCGTCTCTGGACTCGATAGATGGGACAGAACATTCATCCGAATGTGCAACGATATTGTACAGTGGTGGCTTCAACTGCATATTCGGTAGGAAGAAAAGTGCAAATGACATTGTGTTAAATTTAGTTCCCATTGTGTGGTGGTTTATATATGCAGAGTATTGATATTCATGATCTATTTGTAACGATTTCACAGTATCGAGTTTTCAATACTGTAGAATACTAAACGCATGATTAATTAACGTTATGTCTATTGTCAGTACATTTATTGGAAATCCTGATAACTCTGACTTATTTATAATTTCATTTTATCAATGAGCTACGTTCTTAGTGTTACCGTTTCCGATTCCAATTCTGACATGAGCAATTAACTGTGAATTCGAGGGACGATTTATTTTTATGTTTCATTCGACTGAAACTTTGTGATATCGATTGCATATCTTGATGCAAAAACATAATTCAGAATATTAGTTGTATCATTTTTATTTTACTCAACTTTCCGTACGTCAGGTATTGCAGAAATGCGCGAATACAACGTGCCCACACATCATCTATTTATCGACTTAAAGCTGCATATATTACAATCGATCAGGACCAGCTTCGGCAGCTAATGCGAAAGCAATAGCGTAACTGAACGAAGCATGATTGCCTCACGCTTGAGAACACCTCTGTGGGACACTTGAAGCATTGTCCTATCTATAACTATTATAAGAATACATCAACTAAAGATAATAAATTGACATCTGTGAGAGACTTTGAACATTTTAGAAATTCATTCTATTTGTTGAAGTTTTTCGGGATACATGTCCCAGAAGATGAAACTCCATGAAATTTTCGATATAGGCAATTTATAGAATTGCGTAGAAATTGTTCTACTAAAACATTTGTTAAGCTTGTGACTGCTTTGAAATCCATTTCCAAAATAAAATCATTCTTTTGCCTTTCTGGTATACGAACATCTATAGGATCACTTTAAAATACCCTTTTATATAGGAGGCCCTGAAACCCACAATGTTATTATTCGACTCAATTCGGAGAACTAATGTGATGTCTGTGTGTGAGTGTTAGCGTAAGTACGCAACTAATCTCCCTCATTTACCCTTAAACGATATACTTGCATCTAAACACATTCGCGTCTACAAAGAAACATAGCTAGGATACATACGCTCCACAATCAGGAAAGAGTGCTGCGTCTACAAAGAAACACAGCTTGGATACATACGATCCACAATCAGGAGAGCGCTGCGTCTACAAAAAAACAGCTTGGATACATACGCTCCACATTTGGGAAAGAGTGCCGTGTCTACAGAGAAACACAGCTTGGATACATACGCTCCAAAAGCAGGAAAGAGTGCTGCGTCTACAAAGAAACACAGCTTGGATACATACGCTCCACATTTAGGAAAGAGTGCCGTGTCTACAGAGGAACACAGCTTGGATACATACGCTCCACATTTAGGAAAGAGTGCCGTGTCTACAGAAAAACCACAGCTTGGATACATACGCTCCAAAAAGCAGGAAAGAGTGCTGCGTCTACAAAGAAAAACACAGCTTGATACATACGCTCCACAGTCAGGAAAGAGTGCCGTGTCTACAGAGAAACACAGCTTGGATACATACGATCCACAATCAGGAGAGCGCTGCGTCTACAAAAAAACACAGCTTGGATACATACGCTCCACATTTAGGAAAGAGTGCCGTGTCTACAGAGAAACACAGCTTGGATACATACGCTCCAAAAGCAGGAAAGAGTGCTGCGTCTACAAAGAAACACAGCTTGGATACATACGCTCCACATTTAGGAAAGAGTGCCGTGTCTACAGAGAAACACAGCTTGGATACATACGCTCCACATTTAGGAAAGAGTGCCGTGTCTACAGAAAAACACAGCTTGGATACATACGCTCCACAATCAGGAAAGAGTGCTGCGTCTACAAAGAAACACAGCTTGGATACATACGATCCACAATCAGGAGAGCGCTGCGTCTACAAAAAACACAGCTTGGATACATACGCTCCACATTTAGGAAAGAGTGCCGTGTCTACAGAGAAACACAGCTTGGATACATACGCTCCAAAAGCAGGAAAGAGTGCTGCGTCTACAAAGAAACACAGCTTGGATACATACGCTCCACATTTAGGAAAGAGTGCCGTGTCTACAGAGAAACACAGCTTGGATACATACGCTCCATTTAGGAAAGAGTGCCGTGTCTACAAAGAAACACAGCTTGGATACATACGCTCCACATTTCGGAAAGAGTGCCGTGTCTACAGAGAAACACAGCTTGGATACATACGCTCCAAAAGCAGGAAAAAGTGCTGCGTCTACAAAGAAACACAGCTTGGATACATACGCTCCACATTTTGGAAAGAGTGCCGTGTCTACAGAGAAACACAGCTTGGATACATACGCTCCACATTTAGGAAAGAGTGCCGTGTCTACAGAGAAACACAGCTTGGATACATACGCTCCACAATCTGGAAAGAGTGCTGTGTCTACAGAGAAACACAGCTTGGATACATACGCTCCACATTTAGGAAAGAGTGCCGTGTCTACAGAGAAACACAGCTTGGATACATACGCTCCACATTTAGGAAAGAGTGCCGTGTCTACAGAGAAACACAGCTTGGATACATACGCTCCAAAAGCAGGAAAGAGTGCTGCGTCTACAAAGAAACACAGCTTGGATACATACGCTCCACATTTAGGAAAGAGTGCCGTGTCTACAGAGAAACACAGCTTGGATACATACGCTCCACATTTAGGAAAGAGTGCCGTGTCTACAGAAAAACACAGCTTGGATACATACGCTCCACAATCAGGAAAGAGTGCTGCGTCTACAAAGAAACACAGCTTGGATACATACGCTCCACAGTCAGGAAAGAGTGCCGTGTCTACAGAGAAACACAGCTGCGACAACTACGGTGAACTATCAGGAGAGCGCTGCGTATACAATGAAACACAGCTTGGATACATACGCTCCACATTTAGGAAAGAGTGCCGTGTCTACAGAGAAACACAGCTTGGATACATACGCTCCACAAGCAGGAAAATGTGCTGCGTCTACAAAGAAACACAGCTTGGATACATACGCTCCACATTTAGGAAAGAGTGCCGTGTCTACAGAGAAACACAGCTTGGATACATACGCTCCACATTTAGGAAAGAGTGCTGCGTCTACAGAGAAACACAGCTTGGATACATACGCTCCACATTTAGCCGTGTCACAGCTTGGATACAGAGGAAAGAGTGCCGTGTCTACAGAGAAACACAGCTTGGATACATACGCTCCACAATCTGGAAAGAGTGCTGTGTCTACAGAGAAACACAGCTTGGATACATACGCTCCACATTCAGGAAAGAGTGCCGTGTCTACAGAGAAACACAGGTTGGATACATACGCTCCACATTTAGGAAAGAGTGCCGTGTCTACAGAGAAACACAGCTTGGATACATACGCTCCACAGTCAGGAAAGAGTGCCGTGTCTACAGAGAAACACAGCTTGGATACATACGCTCCACATTTAGGAAAGAGTGCCGTGTCTACAGAGAAACACAGCTTGGATACATACGCTCCACAATCTGGAAAGAGTGCTGTGTCTACAGAGAAACAATGCTTGGATACATACGCTCCACATTTAGGAAAGAGTGCCGTGTCTTCAGAGAAACACAGCTTGGATACATACGCTCCACAATCTGGAAAGAGTGCTGTGTCTACAAAGAAACACCGCTTGGATACATACGCTCCACAATCTGGAAAGAGTGCTGTGTCTACAGAGAAACACAGCTTGGATACATACGCTCCACATTTAGGAAAGAGTGCCGTGTCTACAAAGAAACACAGCTTGGATACATACGCTCCACAGTCAGGAAAGAGTGCCGTGTCTACAGAGAAACACAGCTTGGATACATACGCTCCACATTTAGGAAAGAGTGCCGTGTCTACAGAGAAACACAGCTTGGATACATACGCTCCATAATCTGGAAAGAGTGCTGTGTCTACAGAGAAACACAGCTTGGATACATACGCTCCACATTTAGGAAAGAGTGCCGTGTCTACAAAGAAACACAGCTTGGATACATACGCTCCACATTTAGGAAAGAGTGCCGTGTCTACAAAGAAACACAGCTTGGATACATACGCTCCACAGTCAGGAAAGAGTGCCGTGTCTACAGAGAAACACAGCTTGGATACATACGCTCCACATTTAGGAAAGAGTGCCGTGTCTACAGAGAAACACAGCTTGGATACATACGCTCCACAATCTGGAAAGAGTGCTGTGTCTACAGAGAAACAATGCTTGGATACATACGCTCCACATTTAGGAAAGAGTGCCGTGTCTTCAGAGAAACACAGCTTGGATACATACGCTCCACAATCTGGAAAGAGTGCTGTGTCTACAAAGAAACACCGCTTGGATACATACGCTCCACAGTCAGGAAAGAGTGCCGTGTCTACAGAGAAACACAGCTTGGATACATACGCTCCACAGTCAGGAAAGAGTGCCGTGTCTACAGAGAAACACAGCTTGGATACATACGCTCCATAATCTGGAAAGAGTGCTGTGTCTACAGAGAAACACAGCTTGGATACATACGCTCCACATTTAGGAAAGAGTGCCGTGTCTACAAAGAAACACAGCTTGGATACATACGCCCACAATCTGGAAAGAGTGCTGTGTCTACAGAGAAACACAGCTTGGATACATACGCTCCACATTTAGGAAAGAGTGCCGTGTCTACAAAGAAACACAGCTTGGGTCAAGGGGTGTCTCACATAGAATAAATTGAATTTATTTGCTAAAAATTAACTAAGCAACCGAAGCGACTTTATTTCGATGTAAATCGAAACTATTCAGACTCAAAAGTTGATTTTAGCAACGCAACGATTTTAGCATCTGTCAGATCGAACAGTGACAGTTGTCGAAATATGACGACGCCTCTTGCGACGCCTGCACAAGTGTACAATCGAATTTGTTTGTAGAGCTGCCCGATAACATCGTCTTTTCCAGAATGAAACACGTGAATTCTGTCTGTTGGCCATAGTATTTAGCTTTCCACAACAACATTTTGTTCTTGGATGAGGGGAAGGTAGAAAAGTCCCTTTTGTCCGTGAGTTATCCTCCAGCTAGTGTCACCGATCAGCCGCCATTACGGAGCGTGGAAAGCTAGACAGACGTCGTTACACCTCGCACCGACTCGGAATTTAAATTCTGGACTGCAGACTTCCACCACACTACTCTCAAATCAAATTGAATTGATGACGTACGACTCGCGACTTAAGTGATTCGAAAATGAAAATATATTCTAGAGTAGTTAAGGAAATGAAAGATTATACTCAGGTTTTTTATACGGGTACCACAAAGAGTACCATGTCAGAGCATAAAAATTAAGTCTCGGACAGAGCGTGTAAACCATATGCGAACTCTCGTAAGAAAATGTTGCCGAATATACATGAGGCAATAGGTTAGGAAAGCTATTTTTTAATCAAACAACTCAATAGTCTGAGGACAATAAAATATCACATTTTCAACGGCTGCAGCTGCGAAACTTCAGATTCGATATTTGTAATTAAATGTTCAATACTGGGTTTTGTTTCAGTAGTATCCAAACTAGAGATAGGTTCGTCCTGAACTGAGATGTCCTTAAGCATAACAACCAAAACCTAAAATTAGAAAACAATTTATTATCAATTAGGTAAGACACCCAGAAATCGCCCTCCCCCCAGTTTTCGCCCACCTATTTTAAAATCTTCATTTCGCGTAAACTAGTTGCTGAAAACAGTTACAGTTGAAGTTTTTCCATACAAGCATCAACCAATTATGAAAAAACCTGAACTTTAACTGTTTCCAACAACTAGTTTTCGAGAAATGAAGGTTTTAAAATAGGTGGGCGAAAACTGGGGGGAGGGCGATTTCTGGGTGTCTTACCCTAATATAAATAATAATGTCAAATTCAAAATCATGCCAAAGTGTATTTGTTGCTGAAAAAATAAACAACTCGATTGATGTCACTGGTAACGAGTAAAATCACCGTTTGCTTAGATAAAAATTACAGTTCAGTGCCGCAGAAGGTGTGTTGCAATATTGATTGAATAGTACCATTTTATAAAAATCGACTTTATTTCGATTGAAATCCGCTGCCATCGATAGCTGTGAGACACCCCTTGGCTTGGATACATACGCTCCACAGTCAGGAAAGAGTGCCGTGTCTACAGAGAAACACAGCTTGGATACATACGCTCCACATTTAGGAAAGAGTGCCGTGTCTACAGAGAAACACAGCTTGGATACATACGCTCCACAATCTGGAAAGAGTGCTGTGTCTACAAAGAAACACCGCTTGGATACATACGCTCCACAATCAGGAAAGAGTGCCGTGTCTACAGAGAAACACAGCTTGGATACATACGCTCCACATTTAGGAAAGAGTGCCGTGTCTACAAAGAAACACAGCTTGGATACATACGCTCCACAATCTGGAAAGAGTGCTGTGTCTACAGAGAAACACAGCTTGGATACATACGCTCCACATTTAGGAAAGAGTGCCGTGTCTACAGAGAAACACAGCTTGGATACATACGCTCCACATTTAGGAAAGAGTGCCGTGTCTACAGAGAAACACAGCTTGGATACATACGCTCCACATTTAGGAAAGAGTGCCGTGTCTACAGAGAAACACAGCTTGGATACATACGCTCCACAATCTGGAAAAGAGTGCTGTGTATACAAAGAGAAACACCAACTTGGATACATACGCTCCACAATCAGGAAAGAGTGCTGTGTCTACAAAGAAACACCGCTTGGATACATACGCTCCCACAATCAGGAGAGCGCTGCGTCTACAAAAAACACAGCTTGGATACATACGCTCCCACATTTAGGAAAGAGTGCCGTGTCTACAGAAACACAGCTTGGATACATACGCTCCACAATCTGGAAAAAGTGCTGTGTCTACAGAGAAACACAGCTTGGATACATACGCTCCACATTTAGGAAAGAGTGCCGTGTCTACAAAGAAACACAGCTTGGATACATACGCTCCACATTTAGGAAAGAGTGCCGTGTCTACAGAGAAACACAGCTTGGATACATACGCTCCACATTTAGGAAAGAGTGCCGTGTCTACAGAGAAACACAGCTTGGATACATACGCTCCACAATCTGGAAAGAGTGCTGTGTCTACAAAGAAACACCGCTTGGATACATACGCTCCACATTTAGGAAAGAGTGCCGTGTCTTCAGAGAAACACAGCTTGGATACATACGCTCCACAATCTGGAAAGAGTGCTGTGTCTACAGAGAAACAATGCTTGGATACATACGCTCCACAACCAGGAAAGAGTGCTGTGTCTACAGAGAAACACAGCTTGGATACATACGCTCCACATTTAGGAAAGAGTGCCGTGTCTTCAGAGAAACACAGCTTGGATACATACGCTCCACAATCAGGAAAGAGAGCTGCGTCTACAAAAAAACACAGCTTGGATACATACGCTCCACAATTAGGAAAGAGTGCCGTGTCTACAGAGAAACACAGCTTGGATACATACGCTCCAAAAGCAGGAAAGAGTGCTGCGTCTACAAAAAAACACAGCTTGGATACATACGCTCCACATTTAGGAAAGGGTACCGTGTTTACAGAGAAACACAGCTTGGATACATACGCTCCACATTTAGGAAAGAGTGTCATGTCTACAAAGAAACACAGCTTGGATACATACGCTCCACATTTAGGAAAGAGTGCCGTGTCTACAGAGAAACACAGCTTGGATACATACGCTCCAAAAGCAGGAAAAATGCGTCTACAAAGAAACACAGCTTGGATACATACGCTCCACATTTAGGAAAAGAGTGCCGTGTCTACAGAGAAACACAGCTTGGATACATACGCTCCACATTTAGGAAAAGAGTGCTGTGTCTACAGAGAAACACAGCTTGGATACATACGCTCCACAGTCAGGAAAGAGTGCCGTGTCTACAGAGAAACACAGCTTGGATACATACGCTCCACAATCTGGAAAGAGTGCTGTGTCTACAAAGACACACCGCTTGGATACATACGCTCCACAGTCAGGAAAAGAGTGCCGTGTCTACAGAGAAACACAGCTTGGATACATACGCTCCACAATCTGGAAAGAGTGCTGTGTCTACAAAGACACACCGCTTGGATACATACGCTCCACAGTAAGGAAAGAGTGCCGTGTCTACAGAGAAACACAGCTTGGATACATACGCTCCACAATCTGGAAAGAGTGCTGTGTCTACAAAGACACACCGCTTGATACATACGCTCCACAGTCAGGAAAAGAGTGCCGTGTCTACAGAGAAACACAGCTTGGATACATACGCTCCACAATCTGGAAGAAGTGCTGTGTCTACAAAGAAACACCGCTTGGATACATACGCTCCACAATCTGGAAAGAGTGCTGTGTCTACAAAGAAACACAGCTTGGATACATGCTCCACAGTCAGGAAAAGAGTGCTGCGTCTGCAAAGAAACACAGCTTGGATGCATACTCCACATTTAGGAAAGAGTGCCGTGTCTACAGAGAAACACAGCTTGGATACATACGCTCCAAAAGCAGGAAAGAGTGCTGCGTCTACAAAGAAACACAGCTTGAATACATACGCTCATTTAGGAAAAGTACCGTGTTTACAGAGAAACACAGCTTGGATACATACGCTCCACATTTAAGAGTGTCGTGTCTACAAAGAAACACAGCTTGGATACATACGCTCCACATTTAGGAAAGAGTGCCGTGTCTACAGAGAAACACAGCTTGGATACATACGCCCCAAAAGCAGGAAAAAATGCTGCGTCTACAAAGAAACACAGCTTGGATACATACGCTCCACATTTAGGAAAGAGTGCCGTGTCTACAGAGAAACACAGCTTGGATACATACGCTCCACATTTAGGAAAGAGTGCCGTGTCTACAGAAACACAGCTTGGATACATACGCTCCACAATCAGGAAAGAGTGCTGCGTCTACAAAGAAACACAGCTTGGATCCATACGCTCCACAGTCAGGAAGAGTGCCGTGTCTACAGAGAAACACAGCTTGGATACATACGATCCACAATCAGGAAAGCGCTGCGTCTACAAAATAACACAGCTTGGATACATGCGCTCCACATTTAGGAAATAGTGCCGTGTCTACAGAGAAACACAGCTTGGATACATACGCTCCACATTTAGGAAAGAGTGCCGTGTCTACAGAGAAACACAGCTTGGATACATACGCTCCACATTTAGGAAAAGAGTGCCGTGTCTACAAAGAAACACAGCTTGGATACATACGCTCCACAGTCAGGAAAGAGTGCCGTGTCTACAGAGAAACACAGCTTGTATACATACGCTCCACATTTAGGAAAAGAGTGCCGTGTCTACAGAGAAACACAGCTTGGATACATACGCTCCACAATCTGGAAAGAGTGCTGTGTCTACAAAGAAACACTGCTTGGATACATACGCTCCACAATCAGGGAAAGAGTGCTGTGTCTACAGAGAAAACACAGCTTGGATACATACGCTCCATAATCTGGAAAGAGTGCTGTGTCTACAAAGAAACACCGCTTGGATACATACGCTCCACAACCAGGAAAGAGTGCTGTGTCTACAGAGAAACACAGCTTGGATACATACGCTCCACATTTAGGAAAGAGTGCCGTGTCTTCAGAGAAACACAGCTTGGATACATACGCTACAAAATCAGGAAAGAGCGCTGCGTCTACAAAACACAGCTTGGATACATACGCTCCACATTTAGGAAAGAGTGCCGTGTCTACAGAGAAACACAGCTTGGATACATACGCTCCAAAAGCAGGGAAAGAGTGCTGCGTCTACAAAGAAACACAGCTTGAATACATACGCTCCACATTTAGGAAAGGGTACCGTGTTTACAGAGAAACACAGCTTGGATACATACGCTCCACATTTAAGAGTGTCGTGTCTACAAAGAAACACAGCTTGGATACATACGCTCCACATTTAGGAAAGAGTGCCGTGTCTACAGAAAAACACAGCTTGGATACATACGCTCCAAAAGCAGGGAAAAAATGCTGCGTCTACAAAGAAACACAGCTTGGATACATACGCTCCACATTTAGGAAAGAGTGCCGTGTCTACAGAGAAACACACAGCTTGGATACATACGCTCCACATTTAGGAAAGAGTGCCGTGTCTACAGAAAACACAGCTTGGATACATACGCTCCACAATCAGGAAAGAGTGCTGCGTCTACAAAGAAACACAGCTTGGATACATACGCTCCACAGTCAGGAAAGAGTGCCGTGTCTACAGAGAAACACAGCTTGGATACATACGATCCACAATCAGGAAAGCGCTGCGTCTACAAAAAAACACAGCTTGGATACATGCGCTCCACATTTAGGAAAGAGTGCCGTGTCTACAGAGAAACACGGCTTGGATACATACGCTCCACAGGCAGGAAAGAGTGCCGTGTCTACAGAGAAACACAGCTTGGATAAATACGCTCCACAATCTGGAAAGAGTGCTGTGTCTACAAAAACACAGGCAGCTTGGATACATACGCTCCACAATCTGGAAAAAGTGCTGTGTCTACAGAGAAACACAGCTTGGATACATACGCTCCACATTTAGGAAAGAGTGCCGTGTCTACAAAGAAACACAGCTTGGATACATACGCTCCACAATCTGGAAAGAGTGCTGTGTCTACAAAGAAACACCGCTTGGATACATACGCTCCACATTTAGGAAAAGAGTGCCGTGTCTACAAAAGACACACCGCTTGGATACATACGCTCCACAATCAGGAAAGAGTGCTGTGTCTACAGAGAAACACAGCTTGGATACATACAGCTCCACAATCTGGAAAAGAGTGCTGTGTCTACAAAGAAAACACAGCTTGGATACATACGCTCCACAGTCAGGAAAGAGTGCTGCGTATACAAAGAAACACAGCTTGGATACATACGCTCCACATTTAGGAAAGAGTGCCGTGTCTACAGAGAAACACAGCTTGGATACATACGCTCCACAATCAGGAAAGAGTGCTGTGTCTACAGAGAAACACAGCTTGGATACATACGCTCCACAATCTGGAAAGAGTGCTGTGTCTACAAAGAAACACAGCTTGGATACATACGCTCCACAGTCAGGAAAGAGTGCTGCGTCTGCAAAGAAACACAGCTTGGATGCATACATTTCACATTTAGGAAAAGAGTGCCGTGTCTACAGAGAAACACAGCTTGGATACATATGCTCCACCGTTAGGAAAGAGTGCTGTGTCTACAGAAACACAGCTTGGATACATACGCTCCACAATCTGGAAAAGAGTGCTGTGTCTACAGAGAAACACAGCTTGGATACATACGCTCCACAGTCAGGAAAGAGTGCTGTGTCTACAAAGAAACACAGCTTGGATACATACGCTCCACAAGCAGGAAAGAGTGCTGTGTCTACAAAGAAACACAGCTTGGATACATAACTCACAATCTGAAAAGAGTGCCGTGTCTACAGAGAAACTGCTTGGATACATACGCTCCACATTTAGGAAAGAGTGCCGTGTCTACAGAAACACAGCTTGGATACATACGCTCCACAATCTGGAAAGAGTGCTGCGTCTACAAAGAAGCTTGGATACAGCTTGGATACCCGCTCCACAGTCAGGAAAAGTGCTGCGTCTGCAAAGAAAACACAGCTTGGATGCATACGCTTCCACATTTAGGGAAAGAGTGCCGTGTCTACAGAGAAACACAGCTTGGATACATACGCTCCACATTTAGGAAAGAGTGCCGTGTCTACAGAAAAACACAGCTTGATACATACATACGCTCCACAATCAGGAAAGAGTGCTGCGTCTACAAAGAAACACAGCTTGGATACATACGCTCCACAGTCAGGAAAGAGTGCCGTGTCTACAGAGAAACACAGCTTGGATACATACGATCCACAATCAGGAAAGAGTGCCGTGTCTACAGAGAAACACAGCTTGGATACATACGCTCCACATTTAGGAAAAGAGTGCCGTGTCTACAGAAACACAGCTTGGATACATACGCTCCACATTGGAAAGAGTGCTGTGTCTACAAAGAAACACAGCTTTGGATACATACGCTCCACAGTCAGGAAAGAGTGCTGCGTCTGCAAAACAGAACACACAGCTTGGATACATACGCTCCACATTTAGGAAAAGAGTGCTGTGTCTACAGAGAAACACAGCTTGGATACATACGCTCCACAATTGGAAAAGAGAGTGCCGTGTCTACAGAGAAACACAGCTTGGATACATACGCTCCACAATCTGGAAAGAGTGCTGTGTCTACAGAGAAACACAGCTTGGATACATACGCTCCACAATCTAGGAAAGAGTGCTGTGTCTACAGAGAAACACAGCTTGAATACATACGCTCCACAATCAGGAAAAAGTGCTGTGTCTACAGAGAAACACAGCTTGGATACATACGCTCCACAATCTGGAAAGAGTGCTGTGTCTACAAAAAACACACAGCTTGGATACATACGCTCCACATTTAGGAAAGAGTGCTGTGTCTACAGAGAAACACAGCTTGGATACATACGCTCCACAATCTGGAAAGGAGTGCTGTGTCTACAGAGAAACACAGCTTGGATACATACACTCCACATTTAGGAAAGAGTGCCGTGTCTACAGAGAAACACAGCTTGGATACATACGCTCCACATTTGGAAAGAGTGCTGTGTCTACAAAGACACACAGCTTGGATACATACGCTCCACAGTCAGGAAAGAGTGCTGTGTCTACAGAAGAAACACACAGCTTGGATACATACGCTCCACAATCTGGAAAGAGTGCTGTGTCTACAAAGAAACACAGCTTGGATACATACGCTCCACATCTGGAAAGAGTGCTGTGTCTACAGAGAAACACAGCTTGGATACATACGCTCCACATTTAGGGAAAGAGTGCCGTGTCTACAGAGAAACACAGCTTGGATACATACGCTCCACAATCTGGAAAGAGTGCTGTGTCTACAAAGAAACACAGCTTGGATACATACGCTCCACAGTCAGGAAAGAGTGCCGTGTCTACAGAGAAACACAGCTTGGATACATACGCTCCACAATCTGGAAAGAGTGCTGTGTCTACAAAAACACACAGCTTGGATACATACGCTCCACAGTAAGGAAAGAGTGCCGTGTCTACAGAGAAACACAGCTTGGATACATACGCTCCACAATCTGGAAAGAGTGCTGTGTCTACAGAGAAACACAGCTTGAATACATACGCTCCACAATCTGGAAAAGAGTGCTGTCTACAAAGAAACACAGCTTGGATACATACGCTCCACATTTAGGAAAGAGTGCCGTGTCTACAGAGAAACACAGCTTGGATACATACGCTCCACAATCTGGAAAGAGTGCTGTGTCTACAAAAGAAACACAGCTTGGATACATACGCTCCACAGTCAGGAAAGAGTGCTGCGTCTGCAAGAAACACAGCTTGGATGCATACAGCTTCACATTTAGGAAAGAGTGCCGTGTCTACAGAGAAACACAGCTTGGATACATACGCTCCACATTTAGGAAAGAGTGCCGTGTCTACAGAAACACAGCTTGGATACATACGCTCCACATTTAGGAAAGAGTGCCGTGTCTACAGAGAAACACAGCTTGGATACATACGCTCCACAATCTGGAAAGAGTGCTGTGTCTACAAAGACACACCGCTTGGATCGCCACGCTCCACAGTCAGGAAAGAGTGCCGTGTCTACAGAGAAACACAGCTTGGATACATACGCTCCACAATCTGGAAAGAGTGCTGTGTCTACAAAGACACACCGCTTGGATACATACGCTCCACAGTAAGGAAAGAGTGCCGTGTCTACAGAGAAACACAGCTTGGATACATACGCTCCACAATCTGGAAGAGTGCTGTGTCTACAAAGAAACACAGCTTGGATACATACGCTCCACAATCTGGAAAGAGTGCTGTGTCTACAGAGAAACACAGCTTGGATACATATGCTCCACAATCTGGAAAGAGTGCTGTGTCTACAGAGAAACACAGCTTGGATACAAATAAAATTAAAAACCAACAGCGGACTGAACCGATTTGCCACTCTTCACCGTTTGAACAGCCACATTTCAATTAATCAATGGTCATTTTCTGTTTCAATCGCAGTAATGCAGTTTGTAATTTTCCCGTAATGAATCTTACATATGATAATATTCTTGTATTTGACTACTGAAATTCGAACTTTTCGCATTTTAAGGCCTGATATCTTGCTCTGTGCAGGTATGCCCATAGTGCCCCATAGAGACTGGTTTTGGAAAAAAGTTTTATGCTAAATTCAGATTTGTATCAATACAAACATGTGTGCACACTATTCAATTTTAATATATCTTTTGTTATTCAATTCATTATCAATAGAGTGTAGTATTATCAATTCCGGTGTAAATCTTAAGAATTATAGCCGCCAAAGTTGGATTTTTTCTTCACACTGTACGTTAAACCTAACTTCGGAAGTGGTGCGCTGTTTTCATTTGGTGATGTGCTATACAGTGCACTACTTTCGAAATTAGGTTTAACGTATGGATAGTGAGAAAAATCCGATTTCAATAACGGCTATAATTCCTTTTCTACTAATTATGCCATGGAATATTTGTAGGTAATGTAATTATTTGAGGATTCCTGACGGAATTCTTTGAATTTCTTTAAAACCTTGATTTGCAATAAACTTCAAATCTTATAATAATTTTGCATATGCTGCGAAAAATTTGTGTATTTTCAATGTTTGAATTGAATTTGGAGCATCCTCTTTAAAGATCGTTTAAATTTTACGTGAAATCGTAAACTTGTCAATAAGCTCAAATGAAGGTGAATCATTTGGCTCAATTACCAGTGGAATCCTTTTTTGTTTGGTGCATAACGCTTGAACTCCTTCAGGGATTCCCAAGGGATTTCTTCAAGAGTTCATTTTATAGTTATCCATGGGAAAACTTTTGGTAATTATCATTGACATCGTTTGGAGATTAATCTAGCTCTTCCCTCGAACATCGTTTCGCCACCACCGCCAGAAAAAAATTTACTTACCAAGATCTTAGTTTCTGCCATATGCAGACATCCTGGAGAATGCCCATGTGACATGCAAGACCAATGAGCCTGTTTCCCACTCCGGCATCCTTTGGTCTGCAAAATTCAATGAAACAGATAATAAATAAACAAAAACTCAAAAATTTTAGTCAAAATAATGTCACCTACCTGTGGCTTTCTGCGATGCTAAGGCAACGGCTTCCTCGCCATTTTGGATTTGGAGGTTTCAAATGATCTCGGTACTTATTCAATTGTCAATGAAATCGTTTGTAAACTGATTCAAACGTCGATTTTTCTTCTGATGGCACACCCGCAAACCATCACCTCCGACAGGTGGGAGGGCTTTGCCCTGTTGATGGTGTTGGTTTGCGTGGGAGTGCCATTAGATATTGGACAAATCAACGTATGAATCTTTGTTTACAAAATCAAATACGTCCTTTTGGACGAGAATATCCTTTTTAAACTTTTAATACAAGACAAAATTTTCAAAACGACTCAATGGGAATTCTTTGGGGATCATATCGGAATCCTTCAGGGATTCGAAATGGATAACTTTGATGATTCCTAATAGTATCCTTTGAGGACTGTCAATTAAATCAATTAGTGATTCCTATTGAAATTATGAAGATTTCGAATTAAATCGTTGAAAGAATCATTACAAAATCCTTCTGGGAAACCTGGTGCAATCTTTTGACGGTCTGTCCCAATTGGAGTCACTTTAGGAATTCCTCAGTGAAACTCAATTTATTGAATACTTCCCATTGAAATCGTTTGGGAATTTATTATGGAATCCTCTGGGTCACAAATCCAAAAGAAATCGTTTGGGGGTTCCCGATGAAATGGTTTGAAGATTTCGAACGAAATCGTTTGCGGATATCATTGCCAAAAGGATTCCTGCTCAAAGGATTCCCAGCCGGAATCCTTTTGAAATTCTTGAAATAGTAATCGTTTGAGGGATTTCATTAATGCAATCCTTCAGAAAAGAATCCAAGAAAGGAATTCTTTACAGGGTTCCATAATGTAATCCTTTTTGGATTCATAATAGAAATCATTAAATGATTTCCAATGAAGCGAATCAGGATCTTTGAGGGATCCGTGGTAGGATCCCTCAGGGATTCCGAACTCTAATAGTTTATTTGAGGAATTTCCTAATTGAATCATCATTTGGGATTTTCAATGAAATCGTTGGGGAGTTCATTACGAATCGCTTTACAAATTCTAATGCAATTCTTCGTACAGGGTTTCGTAATATAATCCATCAGAATTCCGCATTAGAATCCATGTAGTGTTTCCAATTAAATCGTTTGAGGATTCTGGTTAAGAAGATATATCTGAATTCTGTAATAGAATTCTTAATTGAACTATTTGGTGGTTCCCAATGGAATCTTTCACGACACCATCAAATGAATTCTTTTTGGAAATCCCGATGAAATGAAGCTTGAGGATTTCAAATTAAATTAATTCCTAGGCTATTACAGAATCTTCCAGGGATTCCCAAAGATATTATTTTGGGATTCCCAGAAAAATCGTTTGAAGATTCATAACGGAATCTTCCAGAGATTCCCAATGGGATCCTTCAAGAATTCCCCATCAACTCGGTTGGTGATTCCCGATCAAATAGTTTGGGGATTCATTATAGGATCTTTCACGAAATCAAATTCAAGAAATTCTTTGAAGATTGCCAATGGATCGTTTGGATTCCCAATGGAATTTCCAATGGAATCCTTTAGGAGATTCACAATGGGGGGTGTTTAGTGATTCACGGTGAAATCGTTTGAGGATTCATTACGAATCGTTTGGGGATTCAATATGGAATCTTTGGAATGGAATACTTTGTGGATTCTCAATGAAATCGTTTGGGGATTTTCAATGGATTGCTTTAGGGATACCCAATGAAATCTTTTCGGAATCGTTTGGTGATTCCCATTGAATTCGCTTGGAGAGTCATGACAAAATCCTTCAGGGATTCCTAATTACCTATGAAATCGCTAACTTTGGGGATTCCCCCAATGCAATTTTGTGTGAGGGATTCACAACGAAATTCTCCAGGGAGTTAGGTGAAGTTAGTGAAGGGGAGTTATTGAAATCGTTAGTGAGGATTCATAACGGAATCCTTCAAGAATCAATATTCGCTGGGTATTCAGGATTCGGTTAGAATCACCCGGCATCCCGCTTTGATTGCTTCCAGGATCATAACGTTGTGACTCCTTTCAGGAATCAATATTCCTTCCGATATTATTCAGGATCTCAGTTGTATATTTGCAATAACCCAGCATCCTTTGAGAAGTTCATTCTGAGAGTCCTTCCAGGATCTAACGTTGTGACTCCTTTCAACATGAGAATCCTGCAAAATATCTTTCGAATCTCACTACGTATTTCAGAAATTCTTCCGGGAATCATTTTCAGGATTCCGCAAATGCTTCGAATCTTCTGGATCTAACTTGGAATTTTTCGCTAAAAATTTCGCATGATCCTGCAAATTCAGACAAGAGACTTTTCAGGATTCCACTGGAAATGCTTCCGAATTCGGCTGAATTTTTTTCGCTAAAATCTCATGATTTCGCTGGAAAACGCTCATAGTCGTTTTGCACCTGAAGTTTTGCCATCTCGCTCCGCTGCGGCATCACGCCGTCTCGTACCTGCCAGATCGGAAGCGAGGCCTGCCATCTTTGCAGGGTGCTGTCGCTGTTCTTGCAACATGTCCCTGCCCATCGTACCCTTCCGTCTTTTTGGCGCTGCAAAACCTTGCTCGCCAAGTCGTTTTGCACCTGGTTTCCATCTCGCTCGCTGCGCTCACGCCGTCTCGTACCTGCCAGATCGGAAGCGAACACCATCTTTGCAGGGTTGGTTGCTGTCCGGCATTCTTGCAACATGTCTATATCATGCCTTCCGTCTTTAGCTACCTTCTGGATACTGGGTTCGCCGTAGAGGCTGGGCGGCAGGCTCGTGGTTCATTCTTCGCCACCACACACACCACCGTCTTCTTGCACCGCCAAAGACGGTGCACACCGTCTTTGGCACCGTCTCTCAATACTCCAGTGGCACCAGTCCTCCTCGAGCATTGTCCATATTTCATTGCACCGCCAAAGACGGTGCGCAGCGTCTTTAACGTCTTAGAGAATACTCCGAGTGTAGCACTTAAGTCCTCCTCGAGCATTGTCCATGTTTCATGTCGCTTAGTGGACATACCGGTCTTATTAGCGTCTTGTACATGACACATTTGGTGCTATGGCAAATCTTTTTGTCCTCGCAATTTCTTCTGGAGCCCGTTGGTAGGCCCGACTCACAGATGATGCGCCTTCGAATTGTTCACGACTAACATTTTTATCAGCCGTTAGCAAAGGATCTTAGGTTGACGAATTCCTCAACCACCTCAGAAAGGTATCCCCGTCTATCAATAGCCCAGGCAGGCCCTGTCGTGCTCAGTTCCGCCAAACAGGCATGTACTTTGTCTTGACGCATTCACCACCAAATCCAAGTTGCTTCATTTCAGGCGGGTGTACGGTTCTGCCACCTTTGCAAACGTTCGGACGCATTCTACCAGTCCAGATTGCTTCACGTTTCAGGCGGGTGTACCAGTTCTGCCACCTTTACCCAAACGTTCGACCGACAATGTCATCATCCATGAAATCGTACCTGTGAAATTGACTCGATCTGGTGAACCTTCTAGCGCAATCATTGCCCCTGCTGTTGCACCCGGCTCTTCGCATGATACCTTCTGGCGCAATGTTGTTGAACAACAGGCACGAAAGTCCATCGCCTTGTATTAGTCCCCGACGCAGTTCGAACGAACTGGAGTGTTCGCCAGTGTTCGCCCGAAATCTTCACCTTGCAGTTTTTTACACACCATCCACCGTTGCTTTGATCAGTCTGGTAAGCTTCCCAGTGAAGCTGTTCTCGTCCATAATTCTCCATAGCATAATTTTCCATCAGCTCTACGAAATCCAACGAACAGATGGTGCGTTGGGACCTAGTACCGGCATTTTTGAAATATTCACGGCATTTTGCCATGCAGTAAAAAGTTTGCCATTGATGAGAATCTGGTCTGTTGTCGGGCGGCCGTCAGCAAGCTGAAGCGGTAAATTCCCGAACTTATTCTGGTCTGTTGTCGAGCGGCCGTCAACGAAGCTGACGATAAATTCCCACGAACTTATTCACTAATGGGGACAGACGACGGAAGATGATTTGGGATATCACTTTGTAGGCGGCATTAAGGATGGTGATCGCTCGAAAGTTCCCACACTCCAGTTTGTCGCCTTTCTTGTAGATGAGACATATAACCCCTTCCTTCCACTTTCTTTCAGATTCTGACTATCAGTCTATCAGTCTTTAGCTGTTGGATGGCATCCTTAACTTTCCTCAAGCAGGGGGCTGATTGGCTTCCATCGTCCGTTGAACTGACGTAGTCATCTCCTCCGCTGCCTTGGACTTTCATCCTGCTTGTACTCTCAGCGCCATTCAAATGTTCCTCGTAGTGCTGCTTTACCACCAATCACCACACGTTCGTCCGTCGAGATGCTCCATCTTATCGACATTTCGGCTCGCGGCACGAAGCCTTTGCAGGATGCGTTGAGCTTCTGGTACAACTTGCGTTTTTCTTGACAACGGCACAGCTGTTCCATCTCCTCGCAATCCACTTTTTCCAGCCAACGTTTCTTCTCCTGAAAAAGGCGGGTCTGTTGTCTCCGCTTCCGTCTATAACGTTCCACGTTCTGCCGGGTACCTTGCTGCAGCGTGACCGCCCCCGCTGCGTCTTTCTCCTCCAGAATCTGTCTGCAATCTTCGTCGAACCAATCGTTCCGTCGACTTCGTCCCATATACCCGACGTTGTTCTCCGCTGCGTCGGTAATAGCTGCTTTGACTGTATTCCAGGAGTCCTCAAGAGGGGCCTCATCGAGGTCACCCTCTTCCGGCAACGCTGCCTCGAGATACTGCGCGTATGCAAAGGGTGGTCGTCGGTACCGAACATTGTTGATGACGGATAGTTTTGGGCGCAGTTTCACCATCACCAGATAGTGGTCAGAGTCGATGTTAGCGCCACGATATGTCCTGACGTCGATAATGTCGGAGAAGTGCCGTCCCATCAAATCAGAACGTGATCGATTTGTGACAATCTGCAGTGGTGATCTGGGATACGATACGGGAGGCTGTGTTAGAAGTAGGTGCTGCGAATGGCCATATTCTTGGAGAGAGACGACGAAATCAATTAGTCGTAGGTCGTTTTCGTTCGTCAGCCGGTGAGCGCTGCACCTCCCAATAGTCGGTCTAAACTCCTCCTCTTGGCCAACCTGAGCCAAATCTCCTATGATGATTTTGACGTCGTGGCTTGGGCTGCTGTCGCACTCACGTTCCAGTTGCGCGTAGAATGCGTCCTTATCATCATCAGTGCTTCCGGAGTGTGGGCTATGGACGTTGATTATGCGGAAATTGAAGAACCGGTCTTTGATCCTCAACCTGCACATTCTTTCATTGATCGGCCACCACCCGATCACGCGCCTTCACATATCGCCCATCACTATGAAAGCTGTTCCCAGCTCTTGTTGCCAGCCGCAGCTCTGGTAGATGGTATGATTACCTCTAAACGTTCGCACCATTGATCCCTTCCAACAAACCTCCTGCAGCGCTACGATGCCGAATCCACGGTCTTGAGCACATCGGCGGTATGCGTGTACTCCGGTAAAGTTGAGAGATTTGCAGTTCCACGAACCAGTTTAATCCATGATCCTTTCTCGTCGCGGAGTCCTCGCCGATGGTTTCAGGTCCGGCCTCTCTTGTTGATTGTTCGTTGCTTATTTTTTTAAAGGCAGGCTTGCAGACGCCTGACACTGACCCTAAATTTCCGGAGGATTATTCCTCTTTGTTCTCGGTGTACCATGAGTTTTGTTTTTCATAGAGTCCCTCGCTGGCACTCGGACGATGATCAGCCGCCCTAACATGGAGAACAGACGCTCAGTAAGATTTGCACCTCCGGAAGAAGCAAACCCCTCCCTCCCTGTCAGCATACGACCATGTTGGTTCACCGATCTTCCCTAAGGTTGCTCGTGTCCGGCCAGCACCACAGGGTAAGGATGAGTTGCTGGATAGAGGCTAAGGACCGCGAGGATGGGGTCTTTTATTCTTTCAGGTACGTGAAGTACCAATGGGTTGCTTTACCCAGCATTTGTCGTGCCCCGCTTCAAATGCTTCAGAGATTCCTTTCGAGATTAGGCTGGGAATCCTTCTTTCGAGATTTTGGAATTCATTTGGAAATCTTTCCAGGACTCCGCTGGGACTTCAGGATCCCTTTGGAGTACCATACCTACCAGCATTCCATTCCTTCATGGAGATTCCGCAGAGAATTTTTCCTGAATTTGGCTGGAAATCCTTCTGGTATTTTGCAGAGATTTCTTCCGTGATTCAGCAGAGAATTCTCCTGGGATGGGGAGCAGTTATATTTTCGGAGATCTCGGTATTCCGTAGAGAATTCTTCCAGGATTCCACATATAATTCTTCCGGAATTCTGCTATGAACCTCTACGGGAGGAAAACTTATGAAATTCCGCTGGGATTCATTCAGCAATTTTGCAGAGAATCCTACCGGAAGTTTGCTGAGAATCCTTCTGGGATTCTGCAGAGATCCTCCCGAAGCTGCAAAGAATTCTTCCGGGATTAAGTTGGAAAACTTTCCAAGGTTTTGCAGAAATTTCTTCTGTGATTCCGGTGGGAATCCATCCGTGTTCTTGCTTGGACGCCTTCCAGGATTTCGTAGAGAATTCTTCCAAAATTCCACAGAAAATCTTTCCGACATTCCACAGAGAATCATTTTCTTCAGAATCAAAATCTTTTAGGGATTTTCGAGATTCCGCAGAGAATTCTTTCGGAATCCCGTTAGGATATATTTTTTTTATTTCACTGGGAATTACTTACGTAATTACGCTGGTATTTCTGACCGGAGTCCACCCAAGTAACCATGAAGCTATATATGCTTGTAAAAAACACAGCCCTATTTAAAAGTTGACTTAAAGTGGAAAAGGGCAATTATAAGACCGAATTAATGGTTCATTACTTTGAAATGTTGAAATAAAGCATTAGTAATGCATCGCTGCATTCGTAATGCTGATTTAGAGTTTCGTTGTTTGACAGTTGATAAATAAATGCACCTTCACATCGTTAAAACTGATCTAATGCAATTAGCATCCCGATTTGTGATTGATACATGTGCAATATTGTAATGCTTGGTGTTACTTATGTCCAAGGGCTTGACGATCCCTTCCCAGGCCATCTGCGAGTTGTGGGGCTTGCCTAGGATGTGGTGGGGTTTGACAGTGGGCACTGTTAAACCTCTATAAAAAGCTGCATGTATCCGCAAGTAGGCCCCACCAAAGCGACCGTGTGCCGCTCAAAGCGCACAAGCTCAAGTCCTGGTGTTAGGTTTGACGCTAAACAGCCCTGACACGACGGCCCTCCGACGAGACAGGAGGTTTGCGCAGGCCCAATAAGCCGCCTGGAAAACCAATCATTACGAACAATATAAGAGATAATGCGACTCGATATAATCGGCAAAGACCTAGGCGACGAATACAGGATCACGATTGGAAGCTTGAAACATGGAACTGTAAGTCGCTAGGTTGCGCAGGTTGCGACAGGATGATCTACGACGAATTACATCCCCGCAACTTCGACGTCGTGACGCTGCAGGAGATTTGCTGGACAGGACAGAAAGTGTGGAAAAGCGGGCATCGAGCGGCTACATTCTACCAAAGCTGTGGCACCACTAACGAGCTGGGAACCGGCTTCATAGTGCTGGGTAAGATGCGCCATCGTGTGGTTGGGTGGCAGCCAATCAACGCAAGGATGTGCAAGCTGAGGATTAAAGGCCGTTTCTTCAACTATAGCATCATCAACGTGCACTGCCCACACGAAGGGAGACCCGACGACGAGAAAGAAGCGTTCTACGCACAGACATACGATGGATGCCCACTGCGGGACGTCAAAATCGTCATCGGTGACATGAACGCACAGGTAGGAAGGGAGGAAATGTATAGACCGGTCATCGGACCGGATAGTCTGCACACCGTATCGAATGACAACAGCCAACGATGCATAAACTTTGCAGCCTCCCGCGGAATGGTAGTCTGAAGCACCTTCTTTTCCCGCAAAAATATCCACAAAGCCACATGGAAATCACCTAACCAAGAAACGGAAAACCAAATCGACCACGTTCTAATCGACGGTAACTTCTTCTTCGACATCACGAACGTCCGCACTTACCGCAGTGCGAATATTGAATCCGACCACTACCTCGTTGCAGTATGCCTACGCTCAAAACTCTCGACGGTGTACAACACGCGTCGAAGTCGGACGCCGCGGCTTAACATTGGGCGGCTACAAGACAGTAGACTAGCCCAAGAATACGCGCAGCAGCTGGAAGTGGCACTCCCAACGGAAGAGCAGCTAGGCGCCAGCGTCTCTTGAAGATGGCTGAGAGATATTCGATCCGCCATTGGAAGCACCGCAACCGCTGCACTTGGCACGGTGCCCCCGGATCAGAGAAACGACTGGTATGACGGCGAATGTGAGCAGTTAGTAGAAGAGAAGAATGCAGCATGGGTGAGATTGCTGCAACACCGCACGAGGGCGAACGAGGCACGATATAAACGGGCGCGGAACAGACAAAACTTGATTTTCCGGAGGAAAAGGCACCAGCAGGAAGATCGAAACCGTGAAGAGACTGACCAACTGAACACACGAAAATTCTATGAGAAGTTAAACCGTTCACGTAAGGGCCACGTGCCACAGCCTGTAAGGACATAAACGGGATCCTTCTTACGAACGAGCGTGAGGTGATCCAAAGGTGGCGGCAGCACTATGAAGAATTCCTGAATAGTGATGTGGCAGACGAAGATGGCGGTATGGTGATGGACCAGGGAGAACGCGCATAGGACATAATTTCACCGGCTCCGGATCTCCAGGAAATCCAGGAGGAGATTGGCCGACTGAAGAACAACAAAGCCTCTGGGGTTGACCAACTACCAGAAGAGCTATTTAAACACGGTGGTGAGGCACTGGCTAGAGCGCTGCACTGGGTCATTAACAAGATTTGGGAGAAGGAAGTTTTGCCGCAGGAGTGGATGGAAGGTTTCGTGTCCCATCTACAAAAAGGGCGATAATCTGGATTGTAGCAACTATCGCGCAATCACATTGCTGAATGCCGCCTACAAGGTACTCTCCCAAATTTTATGCCGTCGACTAGCACCAATTGCAAGGGAGTTCATGGGGAGTACCAGGTGGGATTTATGGGCGAACGCTCCACCACGGACCATGTTCGCCATTCGCCAAGTACTGCAGAAATGCCGCGAATACAACGTGCCCACACATCATCGACTTCAAAGCCGCATATGATACAATCGATCGAGACCAGCTATGGCAGCTTATGCACGAACACGGATTTCCGGATAAACTGACACGGTTGATCAAAGCGACGATGGATCGGGTGATGTGCGTAGTTCGAGTTTCAGGGACATTCTCGAGTCCCTTCGAAACGCGCAGAGGGTTACGGCAAGGTGATGGTCTTTCGTGTCTGCTATTCAACATCGCTTCGGAAGGGTAATACGAAGAGCAGGGATTAACACGAGTGGTACAATTTTCAATAAGTCCGTCCAGCTATTTGGCTTCGCCGACGACATAGATATTATGGCACGTAACTTTGAGAAGATGGAGGAAGCCTACATCAGACTGAAGAGGGAAGCCAAGCGGATCGGACTAGTCATTAACACGTCGAAGACAAAGTACATGATAGGAAGAGGTTCAAGAGAAGACAATGTGAACCACCCACCGCGAGTTTGCATCGGTGGTGACGAAATCGAGGTGGTAGAAGAATTTGTGTACTTGGGCTCACTGGTGACTGCCGATAACGATACCAGCAGAGAAATTCGGAGACGCATAGTGGCTGGAAATCGTACGTACTTTGGACTCCGCAAGACGCTCCGATCGAATAGAGTTCGCCGCCGTACCAAACTGACAATCTACAAAACGCTCATTAGACCGGTAGTCCTCTACGGACACGAGACCTGGACGATGCTCGTGGAGGACCAACGCGCACTGGGCGGGTACGTGGAGGAGGCGAATGAACCACAAGTTGCATGAGCTGGTGAGAGAACCATCCATCGTCCATATCGCGAAAATCGGACGACTGCGGTGGGCCGGGCACGTAGCCAGAATGTCGGACAGTAACCTGGTGAAAATGGTTCTCGACAACGATCCGACGGGCACAACAAGGCGAGGTGCGCAGCGGGCAAGGTGAATTGATCAGGTGGAATATGACTTGCGGACCCTCCGTAGACTGCGTGGTTGGCGACGTGTAGCCTTGGACCGAGCCGAATGGAGAAGACTTTTATATACCGCACAGGCCACTTCTGCCTTAGTCTGAATAAATAAATTAATAAGGAATTCCGGAATAATAGGAGATCGTCAGTTGCGTTCTAGCAAAAATTCCGCTTGAGGCCCTTCCTAAATATTTTAGCAACAGCCACTACACCTGACGGTATAATTGCAATATTTCCATTATCAGGCGACAGGTGGTGTTGCCGTGTGTTTGTATCAATGTAATATTGCATATACACTAGTGACATCTGCTGTTCGATATCGTAAGCTTTCAATGTTCCTTCCACACACACGAGGTGGAGAACAGTCTTGAAGAAATTGAAAGTATAAAGCTAGAATTTCGTATGGAGGTACAATGAAATCTCTTTTATTGTTTAGAACTGTAAAACAAGTCGTGGGAACAAAAAATCTAAAAATTATTTGTTGCTTTTTGACCTAGGTTTCATATTGATGCGATGCGTAGTTAATGAGAACGGATGATTTGTCCATACAAGGAAATTCATTTTACTTTAAATGTTGTGGCGCCATCTTGTTCAAACAGCACCTTTGTCTTTGCCTTATTCTCTACAAACTTCCGGAAGAAATGCAAGCGGAATCTCGAAAGAATTCCCATCGGAATCCTGAAATTATTCCCATTGAAATCCCAGAAAGATTCCTAGCTGAATTCCGGAAGGATCCTCGGCGGAATGCTAGAAGGATTCTCTGCTAAATCCCGGAAGAATTATTTGCAGTATCCCGGCAGGTTTCCCAGCGGAATCTCGAAAAGATTTCTAGCGAAATTCCGGAAGGATTATCTGGAAACTGCCGTTAGAAATATCAGCGTAATCCCGTGAGTCAGCGGCTCTCAACCTTTTTCTTGAGAAGTATCCCTTCGAGCTTTAGCATTCATTAAGGTACCCCCTACCTTCTTCGCTGTAAATGAAAATAAGTGTACCCCATAAGACATAATATTAAAAACGAACCTGAAACTAACAAAATAGAAGGCTCACCAAAAAGATGTCTGAAATTTTCGTAATTCCGTAAAACTGAGCGTCCTGAAAGAAGGAATTTCGGAAGGATTCTCGGCAAAATCCCGGAAGGATGCTTTGCAGAATCCTGGAAGAATTCTCTGCGAAATCCCGGAAGTATTTCCAACTTAATTCAATTTAATTCTTAATTCAAGGATTTTCCAACCTAATTCTCTGCATAATACCACAAGGATTCTCTGGCAACTCCCGGTAGGATTCCCTGCTGAATTCCTGAAGGAATCCCAGTGGAATTCCGTAAGTTTTCCCAGCAAAATCCCGGAAAGATTCGTAGCAGAATTCCAGAAGAATTCTACGGAATACCGGAAGCAATCCCGAAAGGATTCCCAGCAAAATCCCGCGGAATCCCAGAAAGAGCCCTATACCTAACCCATACATCCTAGCATCACACATGTTCTACATCGGTTACTGCAACTCATGTATGACCAGATTTAGTCACAATCTAGTTGCTGCAATCATTTTCGTCTGACTTGTGCTGCTCGGGCAGGAAGGTATCTCAGCGAGATCACAAAAGGATTCTAAACAATTCCAAGTGGAATCTCCCAGAATGTATCTGCTTCCCATCCCAGAAGTATTCCCTGCGGAATCACGGAAGAAATCTCTGCAAAATACTGGAAGGATTTCCAGCCAAAATCCGGAAGGAGTCCTGAAAAGATTTCCACAAATATTCCCTTCGGAATCCGAGCTGAATTCTGTTCAGTTTCTCTGGAGAATACCGTCCATAAATAATAAAGTTTGCAATGCTTCTGTAATCCTAAGCGAATCTTTTGGAGATGGCCAACCGAATCTTTCTGGGAACGAAACAGGCCATTTAACATTTGTTTCTTATTTTTGGCTCTATATAGGGGAAATGTTCCGATCTCCATCTCACTGTACATATAGCCATCTCATCGCTAAACAAAGAAATACGGCACCAAATTCGTCGCTTCTTTTTGTCAACATGCGTGCTCACTGCTGAAAAATCACAAAAATAATAAACAAACCAAATTTCTTTCCATTGCTTTGTTTTTGATGGGATTGAAATAGGAGCTATGAGATGAAGTGGCAAACCGTTCCCCTAATTATTGCGATTGACTTTTGCATTTTTTTTTTCTCGTAAGGTTGATGCATCTCCGTCCTATAGCAGTTCCCCAGAGCCACAGTATCAAGAAAACAGTCGTTACCCGATGGCGAACAGATCAGCCGGCAAGATGGTCGAACAGTTTCGCGCCGGTGGAATAATCTCTTGTCAGCATCGGTAATGTGCGATTCAGCTGTAGGTCCATCGTATGTCTGGGCGACATTTATGGATGAGCTTCGCACTTCGACACAATTAAGGGAACGATGAAGACGGTAACTAAGCCGAGTGGACATTCCAGTATTGACCTGAATAATGCTAATGACACACTGGTGGTATCAGTACCATGGTACAAGAATCTTGAAATAAGTACCATACCAATTATGTTTTGTCTTTATTAAAGATAGTCTTGGAATAATTTTCTTTTCCTCTTGTACCATGGTAAAAGTACCACAGGTGTGTCCTTAATATAAATCAAAGTAAAGTTAACTTTTTTCAGTTTTATTGTTTTTATTAGAACAGTTTCAGTAATGAAAGAATAAATAATGTAACTATAGCTTTCAATTAATTACTAACAATAAAATATCATTAATAATAAATAAAAAATCATTTTTTTGTATTTGTAATCCGATAAAGCCCTCGAACTAGGTGTGTCAACCATCTCCAAAATTACACTGTATCTCTGTACGTTACCGCCGAATACGCCATCGATCAAAATTACATCATGAAAAAAATTACACCGGCGCTGCTACTCACGAATTGACGTGTACATCCAACGTGTGTAATATCACAGCTCTGACGGAATAGCCTATGTGCATCTGTTTCGAATGTAATATTCAACAACTGTTTTTGCTGTGTATACGATATATTACACTCCAAATAATCTAAACGTTGTTTCCACCTGAATTTTCAGGTACATTTACGTGCACACGTAACTGCAAATGCTTCAGAAAATTCAGGTTAAACTTACGTGTCCGGTGAATTCGATCCAAAACTCCGGTAGAACTTACCTGATTTTCACGTAGAATGAAAATTCTATCGACAAATCAGGTAGAGGTTACGTGAATTTCAGGTGGAAAAAATCTACGTACTTTTTCAGGTGGAAACAACGTGCAGATTTTTTTGGGTGTATATATATCTTATTGTGCTTTTTCACGAAATCAAAAGAGAGAGAAATACAAAACAAAACCATCTTAGATCATTGTTCAGCGTAATATTGCCGATTTCACCAATTTGAAGAGTTATGTGTAGTTTGTGATTTGCCCGCTTCTTTTTCTCACATTCACTCTCATTTCGGGTTGATCGATTTTTGTTACTGAAATTTACCCAATTATAACCCATTACTCGTTAGTCACATGTAAGCGTGTACACTAAATCGATTCCCGCCATGATTTGACGTCTATTTGTTTTCAGATTGAGCACTCACTCACAAATATTATACACGGAGAATCAAACTTTTTTGAGTGTATTGAGTGTGAGAAAAAGATGACTGTGAGAAAAAAATCTCGCAAAACTCTTATAAAGTGCAAAAAGCGCAATATTTTATTTTTATTTTAAGGAAAGTTTACAATTTCCATTTTGCATGAGGAGATTTAAACTAATGTAATATAAAATTCTACTTCGCAAACTTTACTCATTTCAATAATAGCGGATTCATCTGGTAGACATGGCGACGAAGTTTCAATAAAGAAATAAAATAGGTCGACCGGAAAATGGCAACAGGTTAAAGCGATAGCTGGACATCGCTCAGAATGAAGATCCTTTCCGTCGGCCCTTTACACTACTTTACACCACTAGAGGTGTACAGTCCCCATAAATAAAGTAATCCGATAGACATTCCGCAAAGATGGTTGCATTGCACCAGTTGGGTGATTCGAGAGTCGTTTACTCGTCGGAGATTTCCTCTTCCGCAGGTGGGACGGCACGAAAGTTATAGATGAACTGGTATCTTGCGTCAACAATTTCCTTTAAAATATAAATTTGGATTTTAGAAATAAGAAACCATAACAAGAGGAAAAATTTACTTGTCGTATTCCAGCCGAAAACGGCTGAATGGAATCTGCCATTGAATAGCGGCGCGACTGTTCGTTTTTAAAATCGACAACAAACTGACGACGGTGGAATCGGAATCTTCGTCGTTACTTTTCAACCCGATGGCGCTATCAACACCATCTCACACTGCGGCGGCAGCAATGAACCATTGCATCATGACGTCATCCGTCATTTTTTTTACCCGTGTTCAAATGGAGAGTGAAGTTTCATGAGGGCATTGTTTACATTTTTTCATGATAGAGATCAGTATTAGTGCATATGCAACATTGAGAGTTCGAATCAAGTCTAATGTGAAACTTGCCACATTGTACGGTAAATTGGGGCACGCGAAATATGTGATTTCACGAAATTGGCATATATGATTGCTTATGTTATGTTTTCGGGGTCTCCAGTAGCCTTGTGAGCAAAGGCGTAGGATTGCCAATCCGGAGATGGCGAGTTCGATTCTTGGTCCGGTCTTGGGTGTTTTCGGGTTGGAAACATTCTCGATTCCCTGGGCATAGTGAATCCATTGTACTTGCCACACAAGATACATACTCATGCAATGGCGGGCATAGAAAAGCTTTCAATTAATTACTGAGGAAATGCTAATAGAATACTAAGTTGAAAAGCTAGGCCAAGTTCCAGTTGGAATGTAGAGCCATAGAAGATGAAGAAGAAGAAGATTGCTTATGTTTGATGTGCTATTCGCAATAGCAGAATCAATTCATAGTCTAGAATCACTTATACAAACTAAAATCATTAGCCGCTTACTCTGAATACTACATTACTCACTATATATTGAACCACCAATTTAGAACTGACTACTAACTGGTATCCAACGACGATATATTCAGTTTTTTTCCGGCTGATGGTCAGTAAGTCTGCGGTGAGAACTGCGTCCAAAACACATTTCGCCATATTAACATACCATTTATTATCAATTCAGTGCAAATCCGAATTATAGCCGCTAACAAAGTTGGATTTTTCTCACAATTCGTACGTTAAACCTAACTTCGGAAGTGGTGCGCTGTTTTCATTTGGTGATGTGCTATACAGCGCACTACTTCCGAAATTAGGTTTAACGTATGGATTGTGAGAAAAATCCAATTTCAATAGCGGCTATAATTCGATTTTCTACTGAACTTATAATAATAAGATTCGTCTTATGAGTATTTCACATGAAGAGCTGTAATGAAAATTATAGGAGGTGTCTTATGTTTTGTTTTTCTATAGATAACTCCTATGACCTTCATAAGACAAAAAATGGATTTTATTACAGGCCAATAATTATCATAAGAGACTCAATGAGAATGGAATTCGATTATTTTTTCACGCTTCATAAGATGAGGCTTATGATATTCCTAAGATAGCTCACCTGAGTGTGGGTGATGCGGATAGAATCGATTTGGTTGTCAAAGTGAAATTGTCAAAATTTTCTATTGTGCCGAAGCCAAACATTGAAGATTGTGGTTATGTTCGTTTTAAATCTTATATTGAGAAGTATTGTTATTATTTGGGGAAAAAATAAAAATAAACTTTGTTTGAGTTTTGCATTATTTTTAAAAAATATATTCACATTATATGTCGAGTGAAAAATTAGTAAGAATGCATCTAGAATGCACTCGTTACGAGATTTCCCAAGATTCAGCAGCTTATTGGAGCCGGAATGTATGTAAACCATCGTAAAGTCATGTAGAGTCTCGCGCATTTGTGCGCCTTCATGCAGCATGGAAAGAGAAATTCGAAGAGCGGGAAATGTTTGACAGCCAAGTAACTGCAAAATAATTTTGCTTATGGGATTGATTTCAAAATATCCCGCAACTTGCTTGAGAGCACAAAAGCGGCTCTATCCGCAGCACTAAGTTTCTTGTAAAACATTATTTAATAGTGTACAGAGAAGACGAACAATTTTATATATTGCAGTTGTATGTACAGGGGGTCAGTGATTTGTGACAGATTGTGACAATAGTGGGGAGGGGGGTTGAAAATGCAGAAAACCATGGAAGTAATTTTTTAACGATCCCTTTCCCGTCAACAATTTTTATTTGCTCAAACGATTCTTTGGCTTATTTAAGGTCAACTTTCCCATAGACTACATATTTTTTGACGCCTCTAAGTATTTTTAAAATTTAAAACAAGAAAAGGAAAAGTGCTGTTCTTTTAATATTGGCCCGATTTTGAATGAACATCGGGTGAATTTTTCAGGCCGGTTGAAACGTGCAGCACTTTTTCGGTTTTTGTTTTCGATTTTAAAAATAGTTGACAGGACAAGTGAATTGAACAACTCAGTTGAATTCAATTGACTTGCCAAAAGTTGAACATGTTCAACTTTCTTTTCGTTCAAGTGAATTGAATTAAGGTGTTCACACGTTAAGTTCGCGTTCGATTCAAACGACTTGCTCAATCCACTTGCCCGGATAAAAAATATCATTAAAATATCATAAATTTTATTGTTACAACACCATTTAAAACATAATTTTTACCATTGAATATAATGGAATTTTGACAATAAAATCACATGAGAAATAATGGTTTTCCACGATAAAATGAATGGTAAATGGGACTTTTACAATTAAAAAGGGGTTGTTATGTATCTTTACAATAAAAAATCGAAAAATTTCCATACAAAATTCGGAGCAAAACAATTGATTTTACGGTACTTCAATGGGATGATTTCGAGCGACAAAACAATAGAAAACATTGTGTTTTAAATGTTTTCAATTACTGTTTCTATTGTTTTACAATAGAAATACAACAGGATTTAGAATACATTATACTCCAATATTACAATAGAAATACAATACAATTAATTGTTTTACAAATTATTTTATTTTCCTTCGGTTGTTTAGCATATATTTAGACGAATCCAGCGCACTACTTCCAAAGTTAAGTGGGTTGCCTGTAACTGGAGAAAAATCCAACATCGGTTTAAAAAGCGTACTAACTTTGTTCCGAATAGACAATATTTACATATAGATATAAACTTGTGAAAAATGTAAATTATAAAAGAATGTCACTATTTTCAACTTTCAATTTGGTTGCTGTATTCCGTACCGGTGACGTTTGACAGTTGACAGTTCATTAAATAGCAGCGCTCTTATCGCGCTACCAAATTTGGTCACCTGTCAGTCGCGCTACTGTTCTAGCAGCGCGTTTAGTAGCGACCGGTAAAGTGTCAAGTAATGATACTGCGCTGCCAAACGGCTTAAACTCACCACCGGTAATCTTGCTCTAATAAGCCATTTTATGAGACAGATTCGAACAGCTGATCGAAATTTTGAGTGGACGGCTCGGTCTTTGTTTTGGTAAATTTGCATGCAAACCATCATCATTTCGCCATCATCATCATCATTTCATTCCATTTTCGCAAATGTAAAATGTAAATATTAGTGTTAGGTCTCCTGTCATTTGAGCTTTTTATAAAATGGCTTATTATAAACAAAACTGTACACGCTCAAATGAATCCAGCCATTCTCCGAGTAAAATGATAAGCAAAAGTTTTTGTTCCCTTTCATTTTTTTTAAATCAATTTTGTATTGCATAACATTTCTAGACGTGCAACAAGACCTGCAATATGAAAATATATACTTGAGAATTGGTATAACATTTTTATTTATTTAACAAACAAAGCTATTGTAATTTTATTGTTTTCAATTGTTATTTCATCAATAGAATAAATCCATGAAATATTCCAAAGTTATATCAATTCAATAACATTAGACGGATTTCCAGATCATCCAAACCGAATACTTTTAAAATTTGTTTAGTTTTTGTATGAGCAATACTAAACATAAGCGAACAATAAAAATATAATAGATTATTTCGGAAACATTTAAATATATTGTTATTTTAATGTACGTACAATAAAGATCTTTTACAACCGTGAACATTTTACAATAAGCATACAATAGTTTGTATTGTTTGCCACACAATCTATTGTATTTCAATGGGTTATGTCTTACAAGTTACTGTCAATTTTTATCCGGGTGCCTTGTCTAAACGTAGCATAACACTCGAAAGGGAAAAAAGTTTTTCTAACAACATTTTTTTCTTGTCGGAATAATTTTTGACGTAGGACTTACGTCTTTCTTTACTATACTGGGTGTCATTTAGATTTTTGGAAATCGAGAGCGTTACGCTGGAAGGGAAGATTTTGAACGTTTCTAGCGCCTTTATCTTTTGATGGATTTTTAAGATTTATTATAAATTCAGTAGAAAATCGAATTATAGCCGCTATTGAAATTGGATTTTTCTCACAATCCATACGTTAAACAGGGCCCTCCTTAGCCGTGCGGTAAGATGCGCGGCTACAAAGCAAGACCATGTTGAGGGTGGCTGGGTTCGATTCCCGGTGCCGGTCTAGACAATTTTCGGATTGGAAATTGTCTCGACTTCCTTGGGCATAAAAGTATCATCGTGTTAGCCTCATGATATACGAATGCAGAAATGGTAATTTGGCTTAGAAACCTCGCAGTTAATAACTGTGGAAGTGCTAATTGAACACTAAGCTGCGAGGCGGCAATGTCCCAGTGGGGGATGTAATGAAGAAGATACGTTAAACCTAATTTCGAAAGTAGTGCGCTGTATAGCACATCACCAAACGAAAACAGCGCACCACTTCCGAAGTTAGGTTTAACGTACGAATTGTGAGAAAAATCCAACTTTGTTACCGGCTATAATTCGGATTTGCACTGAATTGATAATATATATCAATCGACTCGGACACTCTCCACCATTTTGCCTATTTTATTGAAACTTAAGATTATTAACGATAAGCTATTGAAATTTTCAATTCTTGTCAAAGACAGTAAAAATTTCATATGTAACCAATTCCGTGCATTCCTAACACGGACATCAGAATGCGGTATGTCACGGGCCTTCGGGTCAAGCGGAAGATTTTTTTTGTGTATAAAAGAAGCAGTGCCTGCCGTGTGTGAGTCATTACAGTTTGTGACAGCAGCGTGCTTTTTGCTCGCGCATTTTTCGTTTCGTTCGTTCGTTCGCTGTTTACCTTCACAGCGAGAGCATGCAGTCACCAGCGGTAGAGCTGCCGGTGGATCTGCGAATATGCATGCAAGAATTGGGCGCATTTTTTATCATTCTGTGTTTAATGATGGTCGGTTGCGATGGATGCAATCGCCCATCGCATCGCTCGGAGTTCACGGCTAATGAGTGATGATGATGATGGCTGAGTGATGATGGCTGAGGCAGCGAGGGTAGCGGTGGTGGATGAAGAAAAATTACATTAGAGAGATTTGGTCTGCTCATCCAGGTGTTTGGTTTCATAATCCACATGATCCCAGGATGGGTACGAGTCATGTCATATGACTGACCATATGTTAAGTTGTGCTTGGTACTAAACGACACGTACATTAAAACATGGTTATACTATAACAGTTCTGATTCCCCAGCAAAAAAAAAAACAACTATACTGATGAAAATAAAAATTTGATTAAAATAATTACTTTCATTTATTTGCAGAATAGCAATTAAAGATGCACAATCAGCAATAGTGGTCATATCCATTTTAGATTGGAAAATTTCGCTGTATTACATGTAAATGTTTAAAAAAAAGTGTGTGTGTGTGTGTGTGTGTGTGTGTGTGTGTGTGTGTGTGTGTGTGTGTGTGTGTGTGTGTGTGTGTGTGTGTGTGTGTGTGTGTGTGTGTGTGTGTGTGTGTGTGTGTGTGTGTGTGTGTGTGTGTGTGTGTGTGTGTGTGTGTGTGTGTGTGTGTGTGTATCTTCAATCTAACCCCCACTGTCCGGCAGTGGTATTATGGAAGAAAGCTGTCTTTAATAAAGTCAGCTTTAGCCCGGAAGTTAGAAGGTGTTAGCTCTACTGCAGCTCCAGTAACCCATTTCAGACTGCCTGGTAACTCACTGGTCCAGTCCAGTCCAGTCCGAGGTTACTTTCACTTGCAATAAGCCCCGCCTGTTTATGCTACCATTATCAATTGGATGATGGATCCATAAACAAACTTCCGGATTTTTAAATCCAGCGCGTATTTAGTTTTGGAATCATATAAAAACAAATTGAAACAATCTCACCAAATTGATCAATTCCGTATGAATGAACTGAGGAAGAAAAGACCACAACTAGTGTCCACGAAAAAATCACTACTCTTCCAGCGCTAATTCGAGCATTTCGTTAATGATCCATATTTTCCTGGTATTATTACACATTCAAACATATTTTCACCAAACACATCCGCGTATACAAACTACACAAACGATTTCGCGCGCTCTAATAAGAATACACTTGAGTAAATGTCACCAAACTCGTAAATCTCAAACTTCAGATAACTTAAACTTTTTTCTTCTAGTACTTATGCAAAAATATACATCAGCTGAATCTATTTCTTGCGGAAACGAACAAAAACGTGACAGCAAATTTAAAAGCAACCATCAGCGCGCATGGCTTGCTGCGATCCCAATCATGTAAATGTTTTAAAAAAGTCAGCAAAAAATAATTTCCAGAAGAATATTTAAATAAACTATCTTATTCTTTGTTTTTCATTTTCTGAGAAATTGTATTATTAAACTTGTTGTAGACTCGGAGTTTGGAATCGAAACATTAAATAATTTTTCGTTGATATATTAGTAGGGGTACTGCTCCTTGACTTGTTTCTTATTGTTGTGATTTATTCATCAGTTAGCACGTATGTTAGCAAAAAGAAGCAACGAAATTGGTGCTGCATTTCTTTGTTTGGAAAACGGGACAGTTCCCTTAAAATAGCACATTTTGCCCAAGTTTGAAAATTCTATAAATAGAATTTTTAAACTTCAAATACTATCATCAATAAGAAATCTTGTTTTTGTCTTTATTAGCGAAACTTTCAGTCCAATAAGAAATCTATTAATGCCCTACATTTGCTTGAGTAAATACGGGCTTAATAGTTAGAAACAAAGCAATTCTAATTAATATGTATTTAATTATTAGTTTTATTTCCAGAAGTTTTGAATAAACAAATTGCTAATAATTCTACACAGCATGGAATTTGTCGTTTCTAATATCAATACTATAATCAAACTCCATAGATTCAAAAGTTAGAAGTTAAATGTAAAAACGTTACGTTTATACAAGTCCTACGTCTACTCGCGGTTATGCTGAAAACATTACCCATTGCTCGTTTTTTTTCAGTGTCAAGTAGTGTCAGTGGATTTAACATATACATATATACATATATTCAATATTCCTGTACAGTCAGGCAGAGTACAATGTTTAGGTCGTAACTGGTCACAACGGATGAAAATACACTGAAAATAATTCCGACAAGAAAAAGTTTTTGTTAGAAAAACTTTTTTTCCTTCAAAGTGCCCAGCTTGCGATGTATGGACGGTTGGTAGAGAACATAATCACCTATCGTGAGACACAATTTCATTCAAATCAAAAAGGGCGTTTTTTTGCAAATCGAGTTTTAATTTTTTAAACGGATTTTTTTTAGCGTAGGGCTTAATTTGAATTGTTTCCAATATCTTTATTAGAAAGTTTGACTGATTTTGCGATAGTCACCCATACAACACTTTTTTGTAGGATGCGTTGTTTTTCGATTATATCCATTTGAAAAATTCAGCAAAACAAAGTTTGGCCCTTTTCAAAAGATAGTCTAGATTGAATTTGGAAAAACTTAGTTAAGGGCCATTCACAAATTACATAACGCTTTAGGGGGTGGGAGGGTGTCTGTCCGAGCGTTACGGCCCATACAAATTTTAGAACCCTTCCATACAAAATACGATACGAGGGTGGGTGGGTGGTTGCTGAAAATGTTCCATTTTAGCATAGACTAATACATAGACCGCAATGTCCGGTACAAATCATTTTAAATTCGGGCACCATGTCTTCTTCTTCATTTTGAGAAAAATACCCCTCGTGGTTGACGAATTACATTTAATTTCACCAACGAATTGACTGACCCCTCCCAACCTTTTGACATTTTGTCTGTTTGTTTCGCTCTCACACTTTCGGGCCAACTGTCAAATCCAAACTGCAACAACAAAATCATTTGATTCTTCTCACAAGTCAAGACAAAATTTTCAAAACTTAAATTCTTAATTCTTAAATTCTTAAACTTAAATCTTATTGGTAAATAATTGATGATTAATAAAAAAACGATAGCTTTCGGGATAGTCTGGATGGTTCAATACATTTCATAGATTTCATAAGGTGAAATTAATTGTTTTGTGGTAAGTCTTTTATTTTATTACTAGTTAATTCAAATTATAGATGGTGTCTTTTATCACATCAACAATGACGTCAATGACACTAAAGGTCAATCACAATGGCCGGTTGTTTATGTCGTCTCATCGGATAATAAAGTAAGTGGAGGACGATTTCATCATTGCCATTGGGTCCAACCGAACATCCAGCAAACAACCGAAAGACTTCTCCAAAACCGGAATCACAAACACTAATGATACTGTATAGGATGTGTAAAGCAAAAGTGGGTGGTAATCCAGTTGCAGCAAAACTATCACAACCACTTTGAGAGGAATACTGCGGAATCGGCGGAATCACGCACACTCTATTCATTTGGAGAAGTAAATACTCAACCAAGAGCTGTTGAAAATAAACAATTTTTCGTACGAGATGCCCGACATCCCGGGATTCGAATATGAAAAGACCAGAATTGACGACGACGATGAGTCTTCTGGTGAAATTTAGGGAATACGTTCTGCTACGACAGCAGCCGGATAGTACAGTAGACAATCGGCAGTCCTAGTTTCGAAAAGCGGTAAGTATTCGTGATTTATAAGATATTGTTGTTTCCCCAGAAATATTACAAGCAAACTGATACATTTCATCCTTTATTTACAGTGGCCTGTACAACAACCTCAGCATAATCGAGATCATTCCGCATCTCAACAACAGTATTCCCAGCACCGGACACCTCATTCATGTACCAACCGACTCGGGAGAGAAAACACGCTTCTCGTCATCAAAACTTTCGGGATCGAATCGCCATATTTGGTACTCCTGGTCTGACATAAACCCACACCTGAATTCGTATTATTTCATCAACATCATCAACATCAACTGCACAGACCGCGGTTGGATCGTAACATCTCCCGCTCACATCGCAACATCAAGTGCCTGTCTATCGCAATCTATCGCAAGTTTGACCTTTTAGATACGAGGCGAACATGAAGCACTTGTTAAAAACGGTGTCCAACGCCGTTGTGTTAGGATGATGCTGCCCTCGATGCTGCCTTTTCACTTACAATGACCTGCAAAGTCAGAGTCAGTCACATCTTCTTTTTGATGAACTAATAGCAGCTGCCGTTGTCCACAATCTGGATGAAAAGACCACCAGCGAGTAAAACGTTATGTTTATCACTCTTGGTGGCGGTACTATTGATGAGTCAATCCTGTCAATCGATGATAGCATCTTCAAAGTCTGCAGCCGATGACACCCATCTTGGCGGTAAGGACTCTGACTACCGATTGTCTTCACCGGCAGGGGTCAGCTTTGAAAATGAATTGTTCTTCGAGGGCACCAACTTCACCCAATGATTGCTGGAAGTCTCCGTAATAAAGATAATAAAAAATAAATAAAATAAAATAAATCTTATTCCACAGACTGTCTGTGCTTATTCAATCAATCTCAATCTATCAATCAAACACACTCGATAAATATCAATCATTCAATCAAGCTCAGTCAATTAATTCCGAAAATCAATTAATCTCAATGATTCAATCAAGCTCAGACAATCAATCTAAATCAATAAAAAAATCAATTAATCATTCTCAATCCATCAATCTCATTCATTAAAATCAATCAATCATATTAAAAAAAAACAATCTCAACCAATCAATTAATCTTGAGATCAATCTCAATTAATCCTTAAGTCAATCAATCTCAAATAATCAATTAATCTCGATTAATCAATCTCAATCAAGCAATCAAACAATCCTCACCAATCAATTAATCTTAATCAATCAATCGCAATCCATCAATCAAACAATCAATCAATCTCAATCCATCAATCATTCAACCAAGCTCAGTTAATCAACTAAATAATGAATCAATCAATCTTAATAAATCAATTTAAAAGCAATCCATTATTCTCAATAAATCAACCTCAATTAATCAATCTCAATCAATGAATCAACCAATCAATCTCAATAAAACAATAGCACTCAACTAATCTAAAACACATTAATAAAGCTTAAAAAAAAACTCAACTAATCAATCTTAATCAATCAATCTCAATAAAACAATAGCACTCAACCAATCAATCTTAATCAATCTCAATCGATCAAAAAATCAATCTTAATCGATCAGCCAATCAATCAGTATTAATCAATCTCAATAGATCAATCAATTAATCTTAATAATTCAATCAATCTAAATCAATGAATCAATCAATCTCAATCCAACATTATCACTCAATCAACCATAATCAATCTCAATCGATCAATCAATGAATCTCAATCAATGAATAAAACCAATTAATCAATCTCAATCAATTAGTCAATCTCAATTATTCAATCCATCACAATCAATAAATCAATCAATCAATCTCAATAAAACAAATAAACCTCTGTCTCAATCAATCAACCTTAATCAATCAATAAATCAATTTCAATCAATCAGTCAATCATTCAATCAAGCTTCAGTCAATCAATCAATCAACTAATCAAGCATTTAATATTAATATATCAGTTTCAATCAATAAAATCATTCAATCAGTCAATCTCAATCAATCAATCAAGCAAAAGCATTCAATCAATCTCAATCAAATAATATCACTAAATCCATCAAGTAATCTATCCTAATCAATATCAATCGATCAATCTCTATCTCTATCTCAATCAATCAATTTTAACCAATCTTAATCAATCAATAAATCAATTTAAATTAATCAGTTGATCAATCAATCTCAATCATTCATTTTTAATCAATCTCAATCCATCAATTAATCTTAACACAACCCAGGACAAACTGCAAGGTCACTACTGGAAAGGCCTACTGCGATAGATAATAATCCACGACTGGTTTTAATTTGACTTTTTGACCGGATCTTTCATTTCATCGATGTGATGAGCTTGCTTCATGGCTGCTGCGGATGTTCCATCCTCATAAATTATGTACACAATTACGTCGTTTCGTATTAAATTCATTGTTTTATTCATCCATATTGCAAGAGTCATAGGTAGCTGATAGTCATTAAGCGGTCTTGTTATTTGCTTTACTTCCAGAAGAGAAACTGCTGTAGTGGGGTCATGAGATGGGGTCATCTATCCGCTCTTCAATCGGCTTGTTTGACAGGATTTCATTCAATGTTACGGTTCCAGTAATTACCGTCAGCCTCGACCAACTCCTCCGAATGACATCAAAACTTTTCAACTCCTGGTTGCATTCGATTTTTTCCCCAATCTTGGCTATCGAAACGGTCACGTACTTTTTTTCTTCAACAGCAGTTCGTACTTGTACAATACGTCGATGTCCAGCTTCACCCATTAGTTTGTTTCAATGACGATCTGCTTGATGCTAACACCGATCTTGAACACCTCGTCATAATCGATGCTGTTGGTGTTGATCATGATACTGTGTGTCGTGTCGTCATAAATAACCTGTTGGGCAAGAAAGGAAAAGAAATTTGATTACAAGTGTTGTTGATGCTTTTGGTATTCATAAGAATTTCTCGACCTTTCAGTGTGATCAGAGCGGCCATGTACTGAGCACATCCGTACAGGGATGAGCGCTTCAGTGTTCTCTGGCGAATATTGTACTGCATTCTATGTTCCTGAGACAGACCGGGTGATTTTCTGCTCTCGACGAGTTTGTGAATTTAGTGGGGCAATATTCCCATTTCACTTGTTTGAAGGATCTGAGCGGCTATGTTCTCATCTACTGCATCGGTCGTCGGCGCTGGTAGCAACTTAGCGAAACAAATGTTGTACTCTTGGTCTTGGATGATGCTGCGGGGTAAAGGGAGTTGAAATCCATCAGCAGGATGAATTTGTCGTAGAATCCCTTGATCGGTTCCAACACAAGGCAACACAAAGCTGGATCAATATTTCCATACACCAAAAGGAACCAATTTAACACGGTTCATTCGTTTTTGCACAAACATTTTGAACGCGATTGAAAAATTCGAAAACAAAAACAAACATCGGAGTAACGAGCCTGGAAAAACAAATCTCGGGTACTTTTACAAAACGGCGTATATCGCAAAGTGTAAACAAACCCGTTTTCAACAGTATATGGCATCAAATTTATCTAAAAATGTGTATATCTTCAAAGCTACATGAAAATTAAAAATGTCAATCATTTTTTTTTCAAAACGATGTAACATCATTGTTGAAAATATTGCACATACATCGCTTAGCAGAAAATGTACTTTAAAAAGTTTTTTCGAGCAACTAAATAGTTTAAAACGTGCGTCTGCTTGTACTTTTGCATCGCTGGTTTCAAAATTAAGCTTGTTGCTTGATTTTTTTGATTTCCCTTAAGAAAAATATTTTACGTTGTTTTTTTTTGCAGTAAATGTTGTTACATCGTGTTGTAAGTGTTGCAATTTTTTTGTCGCATCCGTGTGAAACGTTTCAACTTGACGCAACATTTCGACGTATCAACAATACAGCGTATACAGAGCAGCGTAACCTTTCGACGAAAGTAGCATGACCTCGGTTATGCTGACTTATCAAAACGACGTATGCGATTTATCTGTTGCAGAACGTTGTAACATATATTTTTATCAAAATAACTGAAATGTTCACACGTTGTGTAGATTTCAAAGTCAGTGACGATGAACATTTTCATAATGTATTGTGTCGCCAGCACTAAATTGTATTCCGACTTCCGACGTTTTACTTCCGAACTTACTTCCGACATCATGAACGTCAGAACAAAATTTGAATTTGCTATCAAAACATTGTCGGAAGAGCTTTCGGAAGTGTGGAAATCGACTTCCGAACCTCAATTTGGTGCCAGCGACGTTTTCAGCGACAAAACAAGCTCGATTTTGTGACAGATGACACCGTGCAGTGCTGCATATTTATTTTATTTTTCCGTGAGAATCTCGTCCGAAGTGGGCCTTGCTGCCAGTTCATCAGCGTCATATAAACAGTTTTGGTCTAAATGCACAATATCGTTGAGGTGAATTCATTTGCTATAAAAATGTTTAGTTTCTAAATAGGAATAAAAATAAAATCTGAAAACTTCTAAGCCCAATTTCTCAGCTTGATCAAAATGTTACATACGCCGATTTGAAAAAGTACCCGAGAAATAAACAAATAAGCTGACAACTGACAACTGTTGTCAAACTGACGTGATTAGAATTGAGGGGCTTCTCAATGGTCGAGTGATTGTAATAATTGTAATCCGTCACTCCCCAGGGGTATATAGTGGTGCCCGAAAAAATGGCCACCCCTCCGTCTATGTATTCGTCAATGATTTTAGCGTTATGTAATTTGTGAATGAACCCAATTTATTATTGATTTACAATTAATAACGACGTCAGTGCAATCAAACGACAACAAAATCAATCAATAACGGTGCTCACCTGCACTTTTGACAGCTGACCGACCTGATGCTCTTTATGGCTCTTAGCTGGTGGTTGTCAATCTGGGTGTCACACTTGGCGCTTAACTAAGGTACTCACGTGTCAGCTTCTACATGTCATGATGCGCTTGCAGTGATTGTCAGTAAAGGCCACCTTACACCTCTGGAAAATTTTCCTCCGGATTTTGGTCCCCGTGCATTTTAAATGGGGCCGGGATTTTAATTTTCCGTGCCCAAATCCCGAAAACATCGCATATGTAAAAATACATGGGGAAAAAATCCGCGGACCAAATTCCCGAGGTGTGAGGCTACCTTAAAGAACATCGTTTAAAAGCGTAGTGGTTTTTTTCATATCTGATCATCTGATGATGGTCACGACATTTTGCAATACTGGTCGCAGATCTGAGACAAAGCCAAGATTTGAATAGACAACGGAAGATGATGGAAAATTCTTGCTTAACTTTTCAAAACGACCTACACGTAAAAAAATAACCTTATATGTTATGGCAAAAAACCATTCGAAAATACTTATACTCTTCATTATGCCACCCAATGAATGATTCCATATCAAAAAGCTAATAACATTCATAAGTTAATAAAAAGTATAAGTTTTCGAATGTATGTGACTAATGCGATGTATAAGTTTTTTCTTATACATGTCATTAAGCGCCTGCTTTGGCAAAAAAGTATTAGAAATATTAATAATAAACAACATTAAATTTTTTTACGTGTAAGTAATATTTTTTTCATGAATTAATTTGAATAGCGCAATCAACAGAAAAACATGAAAGCTTTTGATTGCAGTGATTGCAGTTGCTTTTGATTGGAATGTGCTTGAAAGCTATGTTGGTCAAACCAAAATGTTGAGATCAGATTCTCAATATAATGGCGAGTTGTGTCCCGGCCGCAAACGTCTAGCATTGCTCTTCTTTCGACGTCGAAACGAGGACATACGAACAGTATGTGCTCTGCAGTTTCGTCAACACCTGGGCAGTCAGGGCAGACGGGGACCTCCGCGTGCCCAAACCTGTGGTGGTACTGTCGGAAACATCCATGGCCTGACAGGAATTGTGTCAGATGGAAGTGAACCTCCTCATGGGGTCTCCCCACCCAGCTTGATATGTTAGGAATCAGCCGGTCCACCTTTCGAGGAGTTATCCCACTCGCGCTGCCATCTGGCAACCGAAGTCACCCTGGTACGCTCGCGGGCTCCTCTGGTGCCACGTAGGTCAAAACACTCCTCGTCTTCCCGGATGACCAGCCCAACTGGCATCATACTCGCTATCATGCAGGATGCGTCGTGCGATACTGTGCGGTAGGCCGATATCACCCTGAGACACATCAAGCGGTAGGTGCTCTCCAGTTTCTGCAGGTAACTGGTTACCCCCAGTGCTTTTGCCCAGGACGGGCCGCCGTACCTAAGAATAGATGCGGCAACGCTTGCCAGTAGCCTACGTCTACTGGCGCACACCTTGGAGCTGTTGGACATCATCCTCGATAATGCCGCCACAGCAGTCGAAGCCTTCTTCCACGCATATTTGACATGGCTACTTATTCCTATATCAGATTTGTCCGGATGGATAAAAGGGTAGGGCCGCTGTTTTATACTAAAAATCTCTTCTAATTAGTTGATGGATTTTGGCTAAAAGGTAAGTTTTTATTATGTTCCTATGTGAATTTTACGAAAGTGTTGATTTTTACAATTTTCAGACACTTAACAAAAAAATCAAGACAAAATTTTCAAAACGACTTATCTGCTTTTGTAAACAAAGATTCAAACGACGATTTGACGAATCTGATAGCTCTCCCACGCAAACCAATACCATCAACAGGTAGCGGAATCCTTCACCTACCTATTGATGATGTTGGTTTGCGTGGGGAAGCTATCAGATTCGTCAAATCGTCGTTTGAATCTTTGTTTACAAAAGCAGATAAGTCGTTTTGAAAATTTTGTCTTGAAATCTCTTAAGATAGAATTTTGTTAGATTATTAGACACCCTTTTTGCTATTATGACTATTATCGCTATTGAATCCAACTAAGTGTCCTATTGCAAAACTTGAATTCAGTTTAGCCGTTTTGTTGCAGATTTTTACTATGGAGAAAATGGGCGAAATTGCACCAGAAGGCAAAACAAATAAAAATGTAATATCGCCTTTTTGCGTTTTCCTTATTTTACAACAATAAAACAACGTTTTATAGAAATTTAAGTATGCTACATATAGTAGGGGAAATGACGGCTTTGGCGGATTTTGTTCTATTATTGTTAGGGGGGTTTTCTATAACCAATTATGCTCAAATTTGGCCTAAACACACTTTGCATATCAAAGAATGTTGAAACCGAATTTCATAAAATTTGGTCAACAAAAAAACCCCTGTCAACGATAGAACAAAACCTGCCAAAGCCGTCATTTCCCCTACATTTTCAGGGGGTTCATTTTATGAAATAAACTCGATTTGTTTACATTTGCGACTTCGGCCCTTAAGAAACAACTGTGTTGAATTAATGAGTAAACGATTTTTAGCGGATACGTAATATCTGAACAGGGCCTTAGGCCGGTCGCAATAGACTTATGCAGGGGTTTATCGAATTCACTCACCCGACGGATTTTGACATTTGAGCGGGTCGACTTCTCGAACAAAAGTTCATTTTGCGTTCATTATGCGCCCCGCTCAAACGTCGTAATTTCTTGGGGGAGTTCATTTGTAGTTGGATTTGAACGATTTCACCAATTTGAAGAGTTATGTGTAGATTGTGATTTGCCCGCTTCTTTTTCTCACACTCACTCTCATTTCGGGTTGGTCGATTTTTGTTACTGAAATTTACCCAATTATAACCCATTACTCGTGAGTCACATGTAAGCGTGTACACTAAATCGATTCCCGCCGTGATTTGACGTCTATTTGTTTTCAGATTGAGCACTCACACACAAATATTATACACGGAAAATCAAAGTTTTTTGAGTGTATTGAGTGTGAGAAAAAGATGACTGTGAGAAAAAAAATCTCGCAAAACTCTTATAAAGAGCAAAAAGCGCAATATATAAAAATCGTGTTGAAAATATCATGACCTTCATAAAAATCAACTTTTGATGTTCATAAGATTCCCTTATGAATTACTTCACGTGCACTGATTAGACTTAATATTTTCATAAGACAAACTTATGAAAATCATTCTCGGTTCATTCATAAGAAAATCATATAAAACTTATAACTAATTCTTACAGCAAAAAAACCTAAGATATTCGTATGGTTATCACTAGTTTTCTTGGTTGAGTCCAGGTGAGAATTGACTCTCTTAGAGCATCATTATCGGTCGCGAGCATTTTAATCACCCGCGCAGTGCTTTCATTTTAGTTTCGTCACTCGTTTCCGTATCGGTCACTATTTTCGGCTCTCAATTTGGTTGCTGTATTCCGTACCGGTGACGTTTGACAGTTGACAGTTCATCAAATAGCAGCGCTCTTATCGCGCTACCAAATTTGGTCACCCGTCAGTCGCGCTACTGTTATAGCAGCGCGTTTAGTAGCGACCGGTAATGTGTCAAGTAATGATACTGCGCTGCCAAACGGCTTAAACTCACCACCGGTAATCTTGCTCTTAAGCCCCGAACGCAATACAACGGAACGGTGACGGAAACGGAAAATTTGACAGTTAGCCCATATATTTTCTGTCAAATTTGCCGTTTCCGTCGCCGTTCCGTTGTATTGCGTTTGGGGCTTTAATCGCAAATTTAAACATTTTTAGCTAATCATATTGTTTCTTAAATAACATAACACAAAACGAGACCTCCCCTCTCCCCCTGTCACAACCTGTCACAAATTCTAGACCCCCTCCCCCCTTAAGCCATGGACGTAACTTTTGAACAACCCCAAAGGTCAATTAATGACATGACTGCAGTAAACGATTTTTAGGGGATACGTAATATCTGAACAGCCCCTTACATGAAAAGGCCTATCGAGCACAAGGTTCAATGCTGCACTACTCCTATATCTAAGTATTTTACTTTAATCGTGTAATGTTGAATGTTGTGTTTAAAAAGGATATTCTCGTCCAAAAGGACGTATTTGATTTTGTAAACAAAGATTCATACGTTGATTTGTCCAATATCTAATGGCACTCCCACGCAAACCAACACCATCAACAGGTAGCCAAAGCCCTCCCCACCTGTCGGAGGTGATGGTTTGCGTGGGTGTGCCATCAGAGGGGAAAAATCGACGTTTGAATCTTTGTTTACAAAATCACATACGACCTTTTGAATAAGTACCCGAGATCATTTGAATGTTTCATGTCCAAATCCAAAATGGCAGGAAGCCGCGCCCGCATCGCAGAAAGCCACAGGTAGGTGACATTATTTTGACTAAAATTTTTGAGTTTTGTTTATTTATTATCTGTTTCATTGAATTTTTGCAGACCAAGGCCGGAGTGGCGCAGACTAAGGCGCATTGGTCTTGCATGTCACATGGGCATTCTCCAGGATGTCTGCAGATGGCGAAACTAAGTCTTGGTAAGTAAGTTTTTTTTCTGGCGGTGGTGGCGAAACGATGTTCGAGGGAAGAGCTGAGCAGAATAGATACGTTTACGTACGTTTTGACAGTTTTCCCATGGGATAACTATAAAAACGTATCTATTCTGCGCAACTCTGGAGGGGTCAGTTCAAGCGTTATGCACCAAACAAAATAGGGGCAGTAGGGGCAATATGAGCCACCCTCATTTTGAGCTTATTGACAAGTTTTATCACGTAAAAGTTATACGATCTTTAAGAGGATGCTCCAAATTCAATTCAAACATGAAAATACACAAATTTTCGCAGCATATGCAAAATTATTATAAGATTTGAAGTTTATGAATAAGGTTTTGACACAAAACTGATTCAAATACTACCTACAAATATTATAAATTCAGTAGAAAATCGAATTATAGCCGCTATTGAAATTGGATTTTTCTCACTATCCATACGTTAAACCTAATTTCGGAAGTAGTGCACTGTATAGCACATCACCAAATGAAAACAGCGCACCACTTCCGAAGTTAGGTTTAACGTACGAATTGTGAGAAAAATCCAACTTTGTTGGCGGCTATAATTCGGATTTGCACTGAATTGATAATACTACACCACAATCAAAAGATATATTAAAATTGAATATTGTGCACACATGTTTGTATTGATACAAATCTGAATTTAGCATAAAACTTTTTTTTTCCAAAACCAGTCTCTATGGGGCACTATGGGCATACCTGCACAGAGCAAGATATCAGGCCTTAAAATGCGAAAAGTTCGAATTTCAGTAGTCAAATACAAGAATATTATCATATATGTAAGATTCATTACGGGAAAATTACAACCGCATTACTGCGATTGAAACAGAAAAATGACCATTGATTAATTGAAATGTGGCTGTTCAAACGGTGAAGAGTGGCAAATCGGTTCAGTCCGCTGTTGGTTTTTTAATTTTATTTGTATCCAAGCTGTGTTTCTCTGTAGACACAGCACTCTTTCCAGATTGTGGAGCGTATGTATCCAAGCTGTGTTTCTCTGTAGACACAGCACTCTTTCCAGATTGTGGAGCGTATGTATCCAAGCTGTGTTTCTCTGTAGACACGGCACTCTTTCCAGATTGTGGAGCGTATGTATCCAAGCTGTGTTTCTCTGTAGACACGGCACTCTTTCCTGACTGTGGAGCGTATGTATCCAAGCGGTGTGTCTTTGTAGACACAGCACTCTTTCCAGATTGTGGAGCGTATGTATCCAAGCTGTGTTTCTCTGTAGACACGGCACTCTTTCCTAAATGTGGAGCGTATGTATCCAAGCTGTGTTTCTCTGTAGACACGGCACTCTTTCCTAAATGTGGAGCGTATGTATCCAAGCTGTGTTTCTCTGTAGACACGGCACTCTTTCCTAAATGTGAAGCGTATGCATCCAAGCTGTGTTTCTTTGCAGACGCAGCACTCTTTCCTGACTGTGGAGCGTATGTATCCAAGCTGTGTTTCTTTGTAGACACAGCACTCTTTCCAGATTGTGGAGCGTATGTATCCAAGCTGTGTTTCTCTGTAGACACGGCACTCTTTCCTAAATGTGGAGCGTATGTATCCAAGCTGTGTTTCTCTGTAGACACAGCACTCTTTCCAGATTGTGGAGCATATGTATCCAAGCTGTGTTTCTCTGTAGACACAGCACTCTTTCCTGATTGTGGAGCGTATGTATCCAAGCTGTGTTTCTTTGTAGACACAGCACTCTTTCCTAAATGTGGAGCGTATGTATCCAAGCTGTGTTTCTCTGTAGACACGGCACTCTTTCCTAAATGTGAAGCGTATGCATCCAAGCTGTGTTTCTTTGCAGACGCAGCACTCTTTCCTGACTGTGGAGCGTATGTATCCAAGCTGTGTTTCTTTGTAGACACAGCACTCTTTCCAGATTGTGGAGCGTATGTATCCAAGCTGTGTTTCTCTGTAGACACGGCACTCTTTCCTAAATGTGGAGCGTATGTATCCAAGCTGTGTTTCTCTGTAGACACAGCACTCTTTCCAGATTGTGGAGCGTATGTATCCAAGCTGTGTTTCTTTGCAGACGCAGCACTCTTTCCTGACTGTGGAGCGTATGTATCCAAGCTGTGTTTCTTTGTAGACACAGCACTCTTTCCAGATTGTGGAGCGTATGTATCCAAGCTGTGTTTCTCTGTAGACACGGCACTCTTTCCTGACTGTGGAGCGTATGTATCCAAGCGATGTGTCTTTGTAGACACAGCACTCTTTCCAGATTGTGGAGCGTATGTATCCAAGCTGTGTTTCTCTGTAGACACGGCACTCTTTCCTAAATGTGGAGCGTATGTATCCAAGCTGTGTTTCTTTGCAGACGCAGCACTCTTTCCTGACTGTGGAGCGTATGTATCCAAGCTGTGTTTCTTTGTAGACACAGCACTCTTTCCAGATTGTGGAGCGTATGTATCCAAGCGGTGTGTCTTTGTAGACACAGCACTCTTTCCAGATTGTGGAGCGTCTGTATCCAAGCTGTGTTTCTCTGTAGACACGGCACTCTTTCCTAAATGTGGAGCGTATGTATCCAAGCTGTGTTTCTCTGTAGACACGGCACTCTTTCCAAAATGTGGAGCGTATGTATCCAAGCTGTGTTTCTTTGTAGACGCAGCACTTTTTCCTGCTTTTGGAGCGTATGTATCCAAGCGGTGTGTCTTTGTAGACACAGCACTCTTTCCAGATTGTGGAGCGTCTGTATCCAAGCTGTGTTTCTCTGTAGACACGGCACTCTTTCCTAAATGTGGAGCGTATGTATCCAAGCTGTGTTTCTCTGTAGACACGGCACTCTTTCCAAAATGTGGAGCGTATGTATCCAAGCTGTGTTTCTTTGTAGACGCAGCACTTTTTCCTGCTTTTGGAGCGTATGTATCCAAGCTGTGTTTCTCTGTAGACACAGCACTCTTTCCAGATTGTGGAGCGTATGTATCCAAGCTGTGTTTCTCTGTAGACACGGCACTCTTTCCTAAATGTGGAGCGTATGTATCCAAGCTGTGTTTCTCTGTAGACACGGCACTCTTTCCAAAATGTGGAGCGTATGTATCCAAGCTGTGTTTCTTTGTAGACGCAGCACTTTTTCCTGCTTTTGGAGCGTATGTATCCAAGCTGTGTTTCTTTGTAGACGCAGCACTCTTTCCTGCTTTTGGAGCGTATGTATCCAAGCTGTGTTTCTCTGTAGACACGGCACTCTTTCCTAAATGTGGAGCGTATGTATCCAAGCTGTGTTTCTTTGTAGACGCAGCACTCTTTCCTGATTGTGGAGCGTATGTATCCAAGCTGTGTTTCTCTGTAGACACGGCACTCTTTCCTAAATGTGGAGCGTATGTATCCAAGCTGTGTTTCTTTGTAGACGCAGCGCTCTCCTGATTGTGGATCGTATGTATCCAAGCTGTGTTTCTCTGTAGACACGGCACTCTTTCCTGACTGTGGAGCGTATGTATCCAAGCTGTGTTTCTTTGTAGACGCAGCACTCTTTCCTGATTGTGGAGCGTATGTATCCAAGCTGTGTTTTTCTGTAGACACGGCACTCTTTTCCTAAATGTGGAGCGTATGTATCCAAGCTGTGTTTCTCTGTAGACACGGCACTCTTTCCTAAATGTGGAGCGTATGTATCCAAGCTGTGTTTCTTTGTAGACGCAGCACTCTTTACTGCTTTTGGAGCGTATGTATCCAAGCTGTGTTTCTCTGTAGACACGGCACTCTTTCCTAAATGTGGAGCGTATGTATCCAAGCTGTGTTTTTTTGTAGACGCAGCGCTCTCCTGATTGTGGATCGTATGTATCCAAGCTGTGTTTCTTTGTAGACGCAGCACTCTTTCCTGATTGTGGAGCGTATGTATCCAAGCTGTGTTTTTCTGTAGACACGGCACTCTTTCCTAAATGTGGAGCGTATGTATCCAAGCTGTGTTTCTCTGTAGACACGGCACTCTTTCCTAAATGTGGAGCGTATGTATCCAAGCTGTGTTTCTTTGTAGACGCAGCACTCTTTCCTGCTTTTGGAGCGTATGTATCCAAGCTGTGTTTCTCTGTAGACACGGCACTCTTTCCTAAATGTGGAGCGTATGTATCCAAGCTGTGTTTTTTTGTAGACGCAGCGCTCTCCTGATTGTGGATCGTATGTATCCAAGCTGTGTTTCTCTGTAGACACGGCACTCTTTCCTGACTGTGGAGCGTATGTATCCAAGCTGTGTTTCTCTGTAGACACAGCACTCTTTCCAGATTGTGGAGCGTATGTATCCAAGCTGTGTTTCTCTGTAGACACGGCACTCTTTCCTAAATGTGGAGCGTATGTATCCAAGCTGTGTTTCTTTGTAGACGCAGCACTCTTTCCTGCTTTTGGAGCGTATGTATCCAAGCTGTGTTTCTCTGTAGACACGGCACTCTTTCCTAAATGTGGAGCGTATGTATCCAAGCTGTGTTTTTTGTAGACGCAGCGCTCTCCTGATTGTGGATCGTATGTATCCAAGCTGTGTTTCTCTGTAGACACGGCACTCTTTTCCTGACTGTGGAGCGTATGTATCCAAGCGGTGTTTCTTTGTAGACACGGCACTCTTTCCTAAATGTGGAGCGTATGTATCCAAGCTGTGTTTCTCTGTAGACACAGCACTCTTTCCTGATTGCGGAGCGTATGTATCCAAGCGGTGTTTCTTTGTAGACACAGCACTCTTTCCAGATTGTGGAGCGTATGTATCCAAGCTGTGTTTCTCTGAAGACACGGCACTCTTTCCTAAATGTGGAGCGTATGTATCCAAGCTGTGTTTCTCTGTAGACACAGCACTCTTTCCTGGTTGTGGAGCGTATGTATCCAAGCGGTGTTTCTTTGTAGACACAGCACTCTTTCCAGATTATGGAGCGTATGTATCCAAGCTGTGTTTCTCTGTAGACACGGCACTCTTTCCTAAATGTGGAGCGTATGTATCCAAGCATTGTTTCTCTGTAGACACAGCACTCTTTCCAGATTGTGGAGCGTATGTATCCAAGCTGTGTTTCTCTGTAGACACGGCACTCTTTCCTAAATGTGGAGCGTATGTATCCAAGCTGTGTTTCTCTGTAGACACGGCACTCTTTCCTGACTGTGGAGCGTATGTATCCAAGCTGTGTTTCTTTGTAGACACGGCACTCTTTCCTAAATGTGGACCGTATGTATCCGCGCTGTTTTTTTATCTGTAGACACAGCACTCTTTCCTGATTGTGGAGCGTATGTATCCAAGCTGTGTTTCTTTGTAGACACAGCACTCTTTCCTAAATGTGGAGCGTATGTATCCAAGCTGTGTTTCTCTGTAGACACGGCACTCTTTCCTAAATGTGAAGCGTATGCATCCAAGCTGTGTTTCTTTGCAGACGCAGCACTCTTTCCTGACTGTGGAGCGTATGTATCCAAGCTGTGTTTCTTTGTAGACACAGCACTCTTTCCAGATTGTGGAGCGTATGTATCCAAGCTGTGTTTCTCTGTAGACACGGCACTCTTTCCTAAATGTGGAGCGTATGTATCCAAGCTGTGTTTCTCTGTAGACACAGCACTCTTTCCAGATTGTGGAGCGTATGTATCCAAGCTGTGTTTCTTTGCAGACGCAGCACTCTTTCCTGACTGTGGAGCGTATGTATCCAAGCTGTGTTTCTTTGTAGACACAGCACTCTTTCCAGATTGTGGAGCGTATGTATCCAAGCTGTGTTTCTCTGTAGACACGGCACTCTTTCCTGACTGTGGAGCGTATGTATCCAAGCGATGTGTCTTTGTAGACACAGCACTCTTTCCAGATTGTGGAGCGTATGTATCCAAGCTGTGTTTCTCTGTAGACACGGCACTCTTTCCTAAATGTGGAGCGTATGTATCCAAGCTGTGTTTCTTTGCAGACGCAGCACTCTTTCCTGACTGTGGAGCGTATGTATCCAAGCTGTGTTTCTTTGTAGACACAGCACTCTTTCCAGATTGTGGAGCGTATGTATCCAAGCGGTGTGTCTTTGTAGACACAGCACTCTTTCCAGATTGTGGAGCGTCTGTATCCAAGCTGTGTTTCTCTGTAGACACGGCACTCTTTCCTAAATGTGGAGCGTATGTATCCAAGCTGTGTTTCTCTGTAGACACGGCACTCTTTCCAAAATGTGGAGCGTATGTATCCAAGCTGTGTTTCTTTGTAGACGCAGCACTTTTTCCTGCTTTTGGAGCGTATGTATCCAAGCGGTGTGTCTTTGTAGACACAGCACTCTTTCCAGATTGTGGAGCGTCTGTATCCAAGCTGTGTTTCTCTGTAGACACGGCACTCTTTCCTAAATGTGGAGCGTATGTATCCAAGCTGTGTTTCTCTGTAGACACGGCACTCTTTCCAAAATGTGGAGCGTATGTATCCAAGCTGTGTTTCTTTGTAGACGCAGCACTTTTTCCTGCTTTTGGAGCGTATGTATCCAAGCTGTGTTTCTCTGTAGACACAGCACTCTTTCCAGATTGTGGAGCGTATGTATCCAAGCTGTGTTTCTCTGTAGACACGGCACTCTTTCCTAAATGTGGAGCGTATGTATCCAAGCTGTGTTTCTCTGTAGACACGGCACTCTTTCCAAAATGTGGAGCGTATGTATCCAAGCTGTGTTTCTTTGTAGACGCAGCACTTTTTCCTGCTTTTGGAGCGTATGTATCCAAGCTGTGTTTCTTTGTAGACGCAGCACTCTTTCCTGCTTTTGGAGCGTATGTATCCAAGCTGTGTTTCTCTGTAGACACGGCACTCTTTCCTAAATGTGGAGCGTATGTATCCAAGCTGTGTTTCTTTGTAGACGCAGCACTCTTTCCTGATTGTGGAGCGTATGTATCCAAGCTGTGTTTCTCTGTAGACACGGCACTCTTTCCTAAATGTGGAGCGTATGTATCCAAGCTGTGTTTCTTTGTAGACGCAGCGCTCTCCTGATTGTGGATCGTATGTATCCAAGCTGTGTTTCTCTGTAGACACAGCACTCTTTCCTGACTGTGGAGCGTATGTATCCAAGCTGTGTTTCTTTGTAGACACAGCACTCTTTCCTGATTGTGGAGCGTATGTATCCAAGCTGTGTTTTTCTGTAGACACGGCACTCTTTCCTAAATGTGGAGCGTATGTATCCAAGCTGTGTTTCTCTGTAGACACGGCACTCTTTCCTAAATGTGGAGCGTATGTATCCAAGCTGTGTTTCTTTGTAGACGCAGCACTCTTTACTGCTTTTGGAGCGTATGTATCCAAGCTGTGTTTCTCTGTAGACACGGCACTCTTTCCTAAATGTGGAGCGTATGTATCCAAGCTGTGTTTTTTGTAGACGCAGCGCTCTCCTGATTGTGGATCGTATGTATCCAAGCTGTGTTTCTTTGTAGACGCAGCACTCTTTCCTGATTTTGGAGCGTATGTATCCAAGCTGTGTTTTTCTGTAGACACGGCACTCTTTCCTAAATGTGGAGCGTATGTATCCAAGCTGTGTTTCTCTGTAGACACGGCACTCTTTCCTAAATGTGGAGCGTATGTATCCAAGCTGTGTTTCTTTGTAGACGCAGCACTCTTTCCTGCTTTTGGAGCGTATGTATCCAAGCTGTGTTTCTCTGTAGACACGGCACTCTTTCCTAAATGTGGAGCGTATGTATCCAAGCTGTGTTTTTTTGTAGACGCAGCGCTCTCCTGATTGTGGATCGTATGTATCCAAGCTGTGTTTCTCTGTAGACACGGCACTCTTTCCTGACTGTGGAGCGTATGTATCCAAGCTGTGTTTCTCTGTAGACACAGCACTCTTTCCAGATTGTGGAGCGTATGTATCCAAGCTGTGTTTCTCTGTAGACACGGCACTCTTTCCTAAATGTGGAGCGTATGTATCCAAGCTGTGTTTCTTTGTAGACGCAGCACTCTTTCCTGCTTTTGGAGCGTATGTATCCAAGCTGTGTTTCTCTGTAGACACGGCACTCTTTCCTAAATGTGGAGCGTATGTATCCAAGCTGTGTTTTTTTGTAGACGCAGCGCTCTCCTGATTGTGGATCGTATGTATCCAAGCTGTGTTTCTCTGTAGACACGGCACTCTTTCCTGACTGTGGAGCGTATGTATCCAAGCTGTGTTTCTTTGTAGACACGGCACTCTTTCCTAAATGTGGAGCGTATGTATCCAAGCTGTGTTTCTCTGTAGACACAGCACTCTTTCCTGATTGCGGAGCGTATGTATCCAAGCTGTGTTTCTCTGAAGACACGGCACTCTTTCCTAAATGTGGAGCGTATGTATCCAAGCTGTGTTTCTCTGTAGACACAGCACTCTTTCCTGGTTGTGGAGCGTATGTATCCAAGCGGTGTTTCTTTGTAGACACAGCACTCTTTCCAGATTATGGAGCGTATGTATCCAAGCTGTGTTTCTCTGTAGACACGGCACTCTTTCCTAAATGTGGAGCGTATGTATCCAAGCATTGTTTCTCTGTAGACACAGCACTCTTTCCAGATTGTGGAGCGTATGTATCCAAGCTGTGTTTCTTTGTAGACACGGCACTCTTTCCTAAATGTGGACCGTATGTATCCGCGCTGTTTTTTATCTGTAGACACAGCACTCTTTCCTGATTGTGGAGCGTATGTATCCAAGCTGTGTTTCTTTGTAGACACGGCACTCTTTCCTAAATGTGGACCGTATGTATCCGCGCTGTTTTTTATCTGTAGACACGGCACTCTTTCCTAAATGTGGAGCGTATGTATCCAAGCTGTGTTTTTCTGTAGACACGGCACTCTTTCCTGATTGTGGAGCGTATGTATCCAAGCTGTGTTTCTTTGTAGACACGGCACTCTTTCCTAAATGTGGACCGTATGTATCCGCGCTGTTTTTTATCTGTAGACACAGCACTCTTTCCTGATTGTGGAGCGTATGTATCCAAGCGGTGTTTTTTGTAGACACAGCACTCTTTCCAGATTGTGGAGCGTATGTATCCAAGCTGTGTTTCTCTGAAGACACGGCACTCTTTCCTAAATGTGGAGCGTATGTATCCAAGCATTGTTTCTCTGTAGACACAGCACTCTTTTCCAGATTGTGGAGCGTATGTATCCAAGCGGTGTTTCTTTGTAGACACAGCACTCTTTCCAGATTGTGGAGCGTATGTATCCAAGCTGTGTTTCTCTGAAGACACGGCACTCTTTTCCTAAATGTGGAGCGTATGTATCCAAGCTGTGTTTCTCTGTAGACACAGAACTCTTTCCTGACTGTGGAGCGTATGTATCCAAGCGGTGTGTCTTTGTAGACACAGCACTCTTTCCAGATTGTGGAGCGTATGTATCCAAGCTGTGTTTCTCTGTAGACACGGCACTCTTTCCTAAATGTGGAGCGTATGTATCCAAGCATTGTTTCTCTGTAGACATAGCACTCTTTCCAGATTGTGGAGCATATGTATCCAAGCTGTGTTTCTTTGCAGACGCAGCACTCTTTCCTGATTGTGGAGCGTATGTATCCAAGCTGTGTTTCTTTGCAGACGCAGCACTCTTTCCTGACTGTGGAGCGTATGTATCCAAGCTGTGTTTCTTTGTAGACACGGCACTCTTTCCTGATTGTGGAGCGTATGTATCCAAGCGGTGTGTCTTTGTAGACACAGCACTCTTTCCAGATTGTGGAGCGTCTGTATCCAAGCTGTGTTTCTCTGTAGACACGGCACTCTTTCCTAAATGTGGAGCGTATGTATCCAAGCTGTGTTTCTCTGTAGACACGGCACTCTTTCCAAAATGTGGAGCGTATGTATCCAAGCTGTGTTTCTTTGTAGACGCAGCACTTTTTCCTGCTTTTGGAGCGTATGTATCCAAGCGGTGTGTCTTTGTAGACACAGCACTCTTTCCAGATTGTGGAGCGTCTGTATCCAAGCTGTGTTTCTCTGTAGACACGGCACTCTTTCCTAAATGTGGAGCGTATGTATCCAAGCTGTGTTTCTCTGTAGACACGGCACTCTTTCCAAAATGTGGAGCGTATGTATCCAAGCTGTGTTTCTTTGTAGACGCAGCACTTTTCCTGCTTTTGGAGCGTATGTATCCAAGCTGTGTTTCTCTGTAGACACAGCACTCTTTCCTGCTTGTGGAGCGTATGTATCAACGCTGTGGTTCTGTGTAGACACGGCACGCTTTTCCTAAATGTGGAGCGTATGTATCCAAGCTGTGTTTCTCTGTAGACACGGCACTCTTTCCAAAATGTGGAGCGTATGTATCCAAGCTGTGTTTCTTTGTAGACGCAGCACTTTTTCCTGCTTTTGGAGCGTATGTATCCAAGCTGTGTTTCTTTGTAGACGCAGCACTCTTTCCTGCTTTTGGAGCGTATGTATCCAAGCTGTGTTTCTCTGTAGACACGGCACTCTTTCCTAAATGTGGAGCGTATGTATCCAAGCTGTGTTTCTTTGTAGACGCAGCACTCTTTCCTGCTTCGGGAGCGTGTGTATCCAGGCTGGGGTGCTGTTTACACGCGGCGCTCTTTCCTAAATGTGGAGCGTATGTATCCAAGCTGTGTTTTTTGTAGACGCAGCGCTCTCCTGATTGTGGATCGTATGTATCCAAGCTGTGTTTCTCTGTAGACACGGCACTCTTTCCTGACTGTGGAGCGTATGTATCCAAGCTGTGTTTCTTTGTAGACGCAGCACTCTTTCCTGATTGTGGAGCGTATGTATCCAAGCTGTGTTTTTCTGTAGACACGGCACTCTTTCCTAAATGTGGAGCGTATGTATCCAAGCTGTGTTTCTCTGTAGACACGGCACTCTTTCCTAAATGTGGAGCGTATGTATCCAAGCTGTGTTTCTTTGTAGACGCAGCACTCTTTACTGCTTTTGGAGCGTATGTATCCAAGCTGTGTTTCTCTGTAGACACGGCACTCTTTCCTAAATGTGGAGCGTATGTATCCAAGCTGTGTTTTTTTGTAGACGCAGCGCTCTCCTGATTGTGGATCGTATGTATCCAAGCTGTGTTTCTTTGTAGACACAGCACTCTTTCCTGATTGTGGAGCGTATGTATCCAAGCTGTCTTTCTCTGTAGACACGGCACTCTTTCCTAAATGTGGAGCGTATGTATCCAAGCTGTGTTTCTCTGTAGACACGGCACTCTTTTCCTAAATGTGGAGCGTATGTATCCAAGCTGTGTTTCTTTGTAGACGCAGCACTCTTTCCTGCTTTTGGAGCGTATGTATCCAAGCTGTGTTTCTCTGTAGACACGGCACTCTTTCCTAAATGTGGAGCGTATGTATCCAAGCTGTGTTTTTTGTAGACGCAGCGCTCTTTCCTGATTGTGGATCGTATGTATCCAAGCTGTGTTTCTCTGTAGACACGGCACTCTTTCCTGACTGTGGAGCGTATGTATCCAAGCTGTGTTTCTCTGTAGACACAGCACTCTTTCCAGATTGTGGAGCGTATGTATCCAAGCTGTGTTTCTCTGTAGACACGGCACTCTTTCCTAAATGTGGAGCGTATGTATCCAAGCTGTGTTTCTTTGTAGACGCAGCACTCTTTCCTGCTTTTGGAGCGTATGTATCCAAGCTGTGTTTCTCTGTAGACACGGCACTCTTTCCTAAATGTGGAGCGTATGTATCCAAGCTGTGTTTTTTTGTAGACGCAGCGCTCTCCTGATTGTGGATCGTATGTATCCAAGCTGTGTTTCTCTGTAGACACGGCACTCTTTCCTGACTGTGGAGCGTATGTATCCAAGCTGTGTTTCTTTGTAGACACGGCACTCTTTCCTAAATGTGGAGCGTATGTATCCAAGCTGTGTTTCTCTGTAGACACAGCACTCTTTCCTGATTGTGGAGCGTATGTATCCAAGCGGTGTTTCTTTGTAGACACAGCACTCTTTCCAGATTGTGGAGCGTATGTATCCAAGCTGTGTTTCTCGGCGGACACGGCACTCTTTCCTAAATGTGGAGCGTATGTATCCAAGCGGTGTTTCTCTGTAGACACAGCACTCTTTCCTGGTTGTGGAGCGTATGTATCCAAGCGGTGTTTCTTTGTAGACACAGCACTCTTTCCAGATTATGGAGCGTATGTATCCAAGCTGTGTTTCTCTGTAGACACGGCACTCTTTCCTAAATGTGGAGCGTATGTATCCAAGCATTGTTTCTCTGTAGACACAGCACTCTTTCCAGATTGTGGAGCGTATGTATCCAAGCTGTGTTTCTCTGTAGACACGGCACTCTTTCCTAAATGTGGAGCGTATGTATCCAAGCTGTGTTTCTCTGTAGACACGGCACTCTTTCCTGACTGTGGAGCGTATGTATCCAAGCTGTGTTTCTTTGTAGACACGGCACTCTTTCCTAAATGTGGACCGTATGTATCCGCGCTGTTTTTTTATCTGTAGACACAGCACTCTTTCCTGATTGTGGAGCGTATGTATCCAAGCTGTGTTTCTTTGTAGACACAGCACTCTTTCCTAAATGTGGAGCGTATGTATCCAAGCTGTGTTTCTCTGTAGACACGGCACTCTTTCCTAAATGTGAAGCGTATGCATCCAAGCTGTGTTTCTTTGCAGACGCAGCACTCTTTCCTGACTGTGGAGCGTATGTATCCAAGCTGTGTTTCTTTGTAGACACAGCACTCTTTCCAGATTGTGGAGCGTATGTATCCAAGCTGTGTTTCTCTGTAGACACGGCACTCTTTCCTAAATGTGGAGCGTATGTATCCAAGCTGTGTTTCTCTGTAGACACAGCACTCTTTCCAGATTGTGGAGCGTATGTATCCAAGCTGTGTTTCTTTGCAGACGCAGCACTCTTTCCTGACTGTGGAGCGTATGTATCCAAGCTGTGTTTCTTTGTAGACACAGCACTCTTTCCAGATTGTGGAGCGTATGTATCCAAGCTGTGTTTCTCTGTAGACACAGCACTCTTTCCTGATTGTGGAGCGTATGTATCCAAGCGGTGTGTCTTTGTAGACACAGCACTCTTTCCAGATTGTGGAGCGTATGTATCCAAGCTGTGTTTCTCTGTAGACACGGCACTCTTTCCTAAATGTGGAGCGTATGTATCCAAGCTGTGTTTCTTTGCAGACGCAGCACTCTTTCCTGACTGTGGAGCGTATGTATCCAAGCTGTGTTTCTTTGTAGACACAGCACTCTTTCCAGATTGTGGAGCGTATGTATCCAAGCGGTGTGTCTTTGTAGACACAGCACTCTTTCCAGATTGTGGAGCGTCTGTATCCAAGCTGTGTTTCTCTGTAGACACGGCACTCTTTCCTAAATGTGGAGCGTATGTATCCAAGCTGTGTTTCTCTGTAGACACGGCACTCTTTCCAAAATGTGGAGCGTATGTATCCAAGCTGTGTTTCTTTGTAGACGCAGCACTTTTTCCTGCTTTTGGAGCGTATGTATCCAAGCGGTGTGTCTTTGTAGACACAGCACTCTTTCCAGATTGTGGAGCGTCTGTATCCAAGCTGTGTTTCTCTGTAGACACGGCACTCTTTCCTAAATGTGGAGCGTATGTATCCAAGCTGTGTTTCTCTGTAGACACGGCACTCTTTCCAAAATGTGGAGCGTATGTATCCAAGCTGTGTTTCTTTGTAGACGCAGCACTTTTTCCTGCTTTTGGAGCGTATGTATCCAAGCTGTGTTTCTCTGTAGACACAGCACTCTTTCCAGATTGTGGAGCGTATGTATCCAAGCTGTGTTTCTCTGTAGACACGGCACTCTTTCCTAAATGTGGAGCGTATGTATCCAAGCTGTGTTTCTCTGTAGACACGGCACTCTTTCCAAAATGTGGAGCGTATGTATCCAAGCTGTGTTTCTTTGTAGACGCAGCACTTTTTCCTGCTTTTGGAGCGTATGTATCCAAGCTGTGTTTCTTTGTAGACGCAGCACTCTTTCCTGCTTTTGGAGCGTATGTATCCAAGCTGTGTTTCTCTGTAGACACGGCACTCTTTCCTAAATGTGGAGCGTATGTATCCAAGCTGTGTTTCTTTGTAGACGCAGCACTCTTTCCTGATTGTGGAGCGTATGTATCCAAGCTGTGTTTCTCTGTAGACACGGCACTCTTTCCTAAATGTGGAGCGTATGTATCCAAGCTGTGTTTTTTTGTAGACGCAGCGCTCTCCTGATTGTGGATCGTATGTATCCAAGCTGTGTTTCTCTGTAGACACAGCACTCTTTCCTGATTGTGGAGCGTATGTATCCAAGCTGTGTTTCTTTGTAGACACAGCACTCTTTCCTGACTGTGGAGCGTATGTATCCAAGCTGTGTTTCTCTGTAGACACGGCACTCTTTCCTAAATGTGGAGCGTATGTATCCAAGCTGTGTTTCTCTGTAGACACGGCACTCTTTCCTAAATGTGGAGCGTATGTATCCAAGCTGTGTTTCTTTGTAGACGCAGCACCCTTTTACTGCTTTTGGAGCGTATGTATCCAAGCTGTGTTTCTCTGTAGACACGGCACTCTTTTCCTAAATGTGGAGCGTATGTATCCAAGCTGTGTTTTTTGTAGACGCAGCGCTCTCCTGATTGTGGATCGTATGTATCCAAGCTGTGTTTCTTTGTAGACGCAGCACTCTTTCCTGATTGTGGAGCGTATGTATCCAAGCTGTGTTTTTCTGTAGACACGGCACTCTTTCCTAAATGTGGAGCGTATGTATCCAAGCTGTGTTTCTCTGTAGACACGGCACTCTTTCCTAAATGTGGAGCGTATGTATCCAAGCTGTGTTTCTTTGTAGACGCAGCACTCTTTCCTGCTTTTGGAGCGTATGTATCCAAGCTGTGTTTCTCTGTAGACACGGCACTCTTTCCTAAATGTGGAGCGTATGTATCCAAGCTGTGTTTTTTTGTAGACGCAGCGCTCTCCTGATTGTGGATCGTATGTATCCAAGCTGTGTTTCTCTGTAGACACGGCACTCTTTCCTGACTGTGGAGCGTATGTATCCAAGCTGTGTTTCTCTGTAGACACAGCACTCTTTCCAGATTGTGGAGCGTATGTATCCAAGCTGTGTTTCTCTGTAGACACGGCACTCTTTCCTAAATGTGGAGCGTATGTATCCAAGCTGTGTTTCTTTGTAGACGCAGCACTCTTTCCTGCTTTTGGAGCGTATGTATCCAAGCTGTGTTTCTCTGTAGACACGGCACTCTTTCCTAAATGTGGAGCGTATGTATCCAAGCTGTGTTTTTTTGTAGACGCAGCGCTCTCCTGATTGTGGATCGTATGTATCCAAGCTGTGTTTCTCTGTAGACACGGCACTCTTTCCTGACTGTGGAGCGTATGTATCCAAGCTGTGTTTCTTTATAGACACGGCACTCTATTCTAAATGTGGAGCGCATGTATCCAAGCTGTGTTTCTCTGTAGACACGGCACTCTTTACTGATTGTGGTGCGTATGTATCCAAGCTGTGTTTCTCTGAAGACACGGCACTCTTTCCTGACTGTGGAGCGTATGTATCCAAGCTGTGTTTCTTTGTAGACACAGCACTCTTTCCTGCTTGTGGAGCGTATGTATCCAAGCGGTGTTTCTTTGTAGACACAGCACTCTTTCCAGATTATGGAGCGTATGTATCCAAGCTGTGTTTCTCTGTAGACACGGCACTCTTTCCTAAATGTGGAGCGTATGTATCCAAGCATTGTTTCTCTGTAGACACAGCACTCTTTCCAGATTGTGGAGCGTATGTATCCAAGCTGTGTTTCTTTGTAGACACGGCACTCTTTCCTAAATGTGGACCGTATGTATCCGCGCTGTTTTTTTATCTGTAGACACAGCACTCTTTCCTGATTGTGGAGCGTATGTATCCAAGCTGTGTTTCTTTGTAGACACGGCACTCTTTCCTAAATGTGGACCGTATGTATCCGCGCTGTTTTTTTATCTGTAGACACGGCACTCTTTCCTAAATGTGGAGCGTATGTATCCAAGCTGTGTTTCTCTGTAGACACGGCACTCTTTCCTGACTGTGGAGCGTATGTATCCAAGCTGTGTTTCTTTGTAGACACGGCACTCTTTCCTAAATGTGGACCGTATGTATCCGCGCTGTTTTTTTATCTGTAGACACAGCACTCTTTCCTGATTGTGGAGCGTATGTATCCAAGCGGTGTTTTTTTGTAGACACAGCACTCTTTCCAGATTGTGGAGCGTATGTATCCAAGCTGTGTTTCTCTGAAGACACGGCACTCTTTCCTAAATGTGGAGCGTATGTATCCAAGCATTGTTTCTCTGTAGACACAGCACTCTTTCCAGATTGTGGAGCGTATGTATCCAAGCGGTGTTTCTTTGTAGACACAGCACTCTTTCCAGATTGTGGAGCGTATGTATCCAAGCTGTGTTTCTCTGAAGACACGGCACTCTTTCCTAAATGTGGAGCGTATGTATCCAAGCTGTGTTTCTCTGTAGACACAGAACTCTTTCCTGGTTGTGGAGCGTATGTATCCAAGCGGTGTTTCTTTGTAGACACAGCACTCTTTCCAGATTGTGGAGCGTATGTATCCAAGCTGTGTTTCTCTGAAGACACGGCACTCTTTTCCTAAATGTGGAGCGTATGTATCCAAGCATTGTTTCTCTGTAGACACAGCACTCTTTCCAGATTGTGGAGCGTATGTATCCAAGCGGTGTTTCTTTTGTAGACACAGCACTCTTTCCAGATTGTGGAGCGTATGTATCCAAGCTGTGTTTCTCTGAAGACACGGCACTCTTTCCTAAATGTGGAGCGTATGTATCCAAGCTGTGTTTCTCTGTAGACACAGAACTCTTTCCTGGTTGTGGAGCGTATGTATCCAAGCGGTGTTTCTTTGTAGACACAGCACTCTTTCCAGATTATGGAGCGTATGTATCCAAGCTGTGTTTCTCTGTAGACACGGCACTCTTTCCTAAATATGGAGCGTATGTATCCAAGCTGTGTTTCTCTGTAGACACGGCACTCTTTCCTGACTGTGGAGCGTATGTATCCAAGCTGTGTTTCTTTGTAGACACGGCACTCTTTCCTAAATGTGGAGCGTATGTATCCAAGCTGTGTTTCTCTGTAGACACAGCACTCTTTCCTGATTGTGGAGCGTATGTATCCAAGCGGTGTTTCTTTGTAGACACAGCACTCTTTCCAGATTGTGGAGCGTATGTATCCAAGCTGTGTTTCTCTGAAGACACGGCACTCTTTCCTAAATGTGGAGCGTATGTATCCAAGCATTGTTTCTCTGTAGACACAGCACTCTTTCCAGATTGTGGAGCGTATGTATCCAAGCTGTGTTTCTCTGTAGACACGGCACTCTTTCCTAAATGTGGAGCGTATGTATCCAAGCTGTGTTTCTCTGTAGACACGGCACTCTTTCCTAAATGTGGAGCGTATGTATCCAAGCTGTGTTTCTTTGTAGACGCAGCACTCTTTCCTGCTTTTGGAGCGTATGTATCCAAGCTGTGTTTCTCTGTAGACACGGCACTCTTTCCTAAATGTGGAGCGTATGTATCCAAGCTGTGTTTTTTGTAGACGCAGCGCTCTCCTGATTGTGGATCGTATGTATCCAAGCTGTGTTTCTCTGTAGACACGGCACTCTTTCCTGACTGTGGAGCGTATGTATCCAAGCTGTGTTTCTCTGTAGACACAGCACTCTTTCCAGATTGTGGAGCGTATGTATCCAAGCTGTGTTTCTCTGTAGACACGGCACTCTTTCCTAAATGTGGAGCGTATGTATCCAAGCTGTGTTTCTTTGTAGACGCAGCACTCTTTCCTGCTTTTGGAGCGTATGTATCCAAGCTGTGTTTCTCTGTAGACACGGCACTCTTTCCTAAATGTGGAGCGTATGTATCCAAGCTGTGTTTTTTTGTAGACGCAGCGCTCTCCTGATTGTGGATCGTATGTATCCAAGCTGTGTTTCTCTGTAGACACGGCACTCTTTCCTGACTGTGGAGCGTATGTATCCAAGCGGTGTTTCTTTGTAGACACAGCACTCTTTCCAGATTATGGAGCGTATGTATCCAAGCTGTGTTTCTCTGTAGACACAGCACTCTTTCCTGGTTGTGGAGCGTATGTATCCAAGCGGTGTTTCTTTGTAGACACAGCACTCTTTCCAGATTATGGAGCGTATGTATCCAAGCTGTGTTTCTCTGTAGACACGGCACTCTTTCCTAAATGTGGAGCGTATGTATCCAAGCATTGTTTCTCTGTAGACACAGCACTCTTTCCAGATTGTGGAGCGTATGTATCCAAGCTGTGTTTCTCTGTAGACACGGCACTCTTTCCTAAATGTGGAGCGTATGTATCCAAGCTGTGTTTCTCTGTAGACACGGCACTCTTTCCTGACTGTGGCGCGTATGTATCCAAGCTGTGTTTCTTTGTAGACACGGCACTCTTTCCTAAATGTGGAGCGTATGTATCCAAGCTGTGTTTCTCTGTAGACACAGCACTCTTTTCCTGATTGTGGAGCGTATGTATCCAAGCGGTGTTTCTTTGTAGACACAGCACTCTTTCCAGATTGTGGAGCGTATGTATCCAAGCTGTGTTTCTCTGAAGACACGGCACTCTTTCCTAAATGTGGAGCGTATGTATCCAAGCTGTGTTTCTCTGTAGACACAGCACTCTTTCCTGGGTGTGGAGCGTGGGTATCCAAGCGGTGTTTCTTTGTAGACACAGCACTCTTTCCAGATTGTGGAGCGTATGTATCCAAGCTGTGTTTCTCTGAAGACACGGCACTCTTTCCTAAATGTGGAGCGTATGTATCCAAGCATTGTTTCTCTGTAGACACAGCACTCTTTCCAGATTGTGGAGCGTATGTATCCAAGCGGTGTTTCTTTGTAGACACGGCACTCTTTCCTAAATGTGGAGCGTATGTATCCAAGCTGTGTTTCTCTGTAGACACAGCACTCTTTCCTGATTGCGGAGCGTATGTATCCAAGCGGTGTTTCTTTGTAGACACAGCACTCTTTCCAGATTGTGGAGCGTATGTATCCAAGCTGTGTTTCTCTGAAGACACGGCACTCTTTCCTAAATGTGGAGCGTATGTATCCAAGCTGTGTTTCTCTGTAGACACAGAACTCTTTCCTGGTTGTGGAGCGTATGTATCCAAGCGGTGTTTCTTTGTAGACACAGCACTCTTTCCAGATTGTGGAGCGTATGTATCCAAGCTGTGTTTCTCTGAAGACACGGCACTCTTTCCTAAATGTGGAGCGTATGTATCCAAGCATTGTTTCTCTGTAGACACAGCACTCTTTCCAGATTGTGGAGCGTATGTATCCAAGCGGTGTTTCTTTGTAGACACAGCACTCTTTCCAGATCGTGGAGCGTATGTATCCAAGCTGTGTTTTTCTGAAGACACGGCACTCTTTCCTAAATGTGGAGCGTATGTATCCAAGCATTGTTTCTCTGTAGACACAGCACTCTTTCCAGATTGTGGAGCGTATGTATCCAAGCTGTGTTTCTCTGAAGACACGGCACTCTTTCCTAAATGTGGAGCGTATGTATCCAAGCATTGTTTCTCTGTAGACACAGCACTCTTTCCAGATTGTGGAGCGTATGTATCCAAGCGGTGTTTCTTTGTAGACACAGCACTCTTTCCAGATTGTGGAGCGTATGTATCCAAGCTGTGTTTCTCTGAAGACACGGCACTCTTTCCTAAATGTGGAGCGTATGTATCCAAGCTGTGTTTCTCTGTAGACACAGAACTCTTTCCTGGTTGTGGAGCGTATGTATCCAAGCGGTGTTTCTTTGTAGACACAGCACTCTTTCCAGATTATGGAGCGTATGTATCCAAGCTGTGTTTCTCTGTAGACACGGCACTCTTTCCTAAATATGGAGCGTATGTATCCAAGCTGTGTTTCTCTGTAGACACGGCACTCTTTCCTGACTGTGGAGCGTATGTATCCAAGCTGTGTTTCTTTGTAGACACGGCACTCTTTCCTAAATGTGGAGCGTATGTATCCAAGCTGTGTTTCTCTGTAGACACAGCACTCTTTCCTGATTGTGGAGCGTATGTATCCAAGCGGTGTTTCTTTGTAGACACAGCACTCTCATGATTGTGGAGCGTATGTATCCAAGCTGTGTTTCTCTGAAGACACGGCACTCTTTCCTAAATGTGGAGCGTATGTATCCAAGCATTGTTTCTCTGTAGACACAGCACTCTTTCCAGATTGTGGAGCGTATGTATCCAAGCTGTGTTTCTCTGTAAACACGGCACTCTTTCCTAGATGTGGAGCGTGTGTATCCAAGCTGTGGTTCTGTGTTGGCACGGCACTCTTTCCTAAATGTGGCGCGTATGTATCCAAGCTGTGTTTCTTTGTAGACGCAGCACTCTTTCCTGCTTGTGGAGCGTATGTATCCAAGCTGTGTTTCTCTGTAGACACAGCACTCTTTCCTAAATGTGGAGCGTATGTATCCAAGCTGTGTTTCTCTGTAGACACGGCACTCTTTCCAGATTGTGGAGCGTATGTATCCAAGCTGTGTTTCTCTGTAGACACGGCACTCTTTCCTGACTGTGGAGCGTATGTATCCAAGCTGTGTTTCTCTGTAGACACAGCACTCTTTCCAGATTGTGGAGCGTATGTATCCAAGCTGTGTTTCTCTGTAGACACGGCACTCTTTCCTAAATGTGGAGCGTATGTATCCAAGCTGTGTTTCTTTGTAGACGCAGCACTCTTTCCTGCTTTTGGAGCGTATGTATCCAAGCTGTGTTTCTCTGTAGACACGGCACTCTTTCCTAAATGTGGAGCGTATGTATCCAAGCTGTGTTTTTTGTAGACGCAGCGCTCTCCTGATTGTGGATCGTATGTATCCAAGCTGTGTTTCTCTGTAGACACGGCACTCTTTCCTGACTGTGGAGCGTATGTATCCAAGCATTGTTTCTCTGTAGACACAGCACTCTTTCCAGATTGTGGAGCGTATGTATCCAAGCTGTGTTTCTCTGAAGACACGGCACTCTTTCCTGGTTGTGGAGCGTATGTATCCAAGCTGTGTTTCTTTGTAGACACGGCACTCTTTCCTAAATGTGGAGCGTATGTATCCAAGCTGTGTTTCTCTGTAGACACAGCACTCTTTCCAGATTGTGGAGCGTATGTATCCAAGCTGTGTTTCTCTGTAGACACGGCACTCTTTCCTAAATGTGGAGCGTATGTATCCAAGCTGTGTTTCTCTGTAGACACGGCACTCTTTCCTGACTGTGGAGCGTATGTATCCAAGCTGTGTTTCTTTGTAGACACGGCACTCTTTCCTAAATGTGGAGCGTATGTATCCAAGCTGTGTTTCTCTGTAGACACAGCACTCTTTCCTGACTGTGGAGCGTATGTATCCAAGCTGTATTTCTTTGTAGACACAGCACTCTTTCCAGATTGTGGAGCGTATGTATCCAAGCTGTGTTTCTCTGTAGACACGGCACTCTTTCCTAAATGTGGAGCGTATGTATCCAAGCTGTGTTTCTCTGTAGACACAGAACTCTTTCCTGGATTGTGGAGCGTATGTATCCAAGCGGTGTTTCTTTGTAGACACAGCACTCTTTCCAGATTGTGGAGCGTATGTATCCAAGCTGTGTTTCTCTGAAGACACGGCACTCTTTCCTAAATGTGGAGCGTATGTATCCAAGCATTGTTTCTCTGTAGACACAGCACTCTTTCCTAAATGTGGAGCGTATGTATCCAAGCTGTGTTTCTTTGTAGACACGGCACTCTTTCCTAAATGTGGAGCGTATGTATCCAAGCTGTGTTTCTCTGTAGACACAGCACTCTTTTCCTGATTGTGGAGCGTATGTATCCAAGCTGTGTTTCTTTGTAGACACAGCACTCTTTCCAGATTGTGGAGCGTATGTATCCAAGCTGTGTTTCTCTGTAGACACGGCACTCTTTCCTAAATGTGGAGCGTATGTATCCAAGCTGTGTTTCTCTGTAGACACAGCACTCTTTCCTGGTTGTGGAGCGTATGTATCCAAGCGGTGTTTCTTTGTAGACACAGCACTCTTTCCAGATTGTGGAGCGTATGTATCCAAGCTGTGTTTCTCTGTAGACACGGCACTCTTTCCTAAATGTGGAGCGTATGTATCCTAGCATTGTTTCTCTGTAGACACAGCACTCTTTCCAGATTGTGGAGCGTATGTATCCAAGCTGTGTTTCTCTGGAGACACGGCACTCTTTCCTAAATGTGGAGCGTATGTATCCATGCTGCGTTCCTATGTAGACGCGGCTTTCTTTCCTGACTGTGGAGCGTATGTATCCAAGCTGTGTTTCTTTGTAGACACGGCACTCTTTCCTAAATGTGGAGCGTATGTATCCAAGCTGTGTTTCTCTGTAGACACAGCACTCTTTCCTGATTGGAGCGTATGTATCCAAGCGGTGTTTCTTTGTAGACACAGCACTCTTTCCAGATTGTGGAGCGTATGTATCCAAGCTGTGTTTCTCTGAAGACACGGCACTCTTTCCTAAATGTGGAGCGTATGTATCCAAGCTGTGTTTCTCTGTAGACACAGAACTCTTTCCTGGTTGTGGAGCGTATGTATCCAAGCGGTGTTTCTTTGTAGACACAGCACTCTTTCCAGATTGTGGAGCGTATGTATCCAAGCTGTGTTTCTCTGAAGACACGGCACTCTTTCCTAAATGTGGAGCGTATGTATCCAAGCATTGTTTCTCTGTAGACACAGCACTCTTTCCAGATTGTGGAGCGTATGTATCCAAGCTGTGTTTCTCTGTAGACACGGCACTCTTTCCTAAATGTGGAGCGTATGTATCCAAGCTGTGTTTCTCTGTAGACACGGCACTCTTTCCTAAATGTGGAGCGTATGTATCCAAGCTGTGTTTCTCTGTAGACACAGCACTCTTTCCAGATTGTGGAGCGTATGTATCCAAGCTGTGTTTCTCTGTAGACACGGCACTCTTTCCTAAATGTGGAGCGCATGTATCCAAGCTGTGTTTCTCTGTAGACACGGCACTCTTTCCTGACTGTGGAGCGTATGTATCCAAGCTGTGTTTCTTTGTAGACACGGCACTCTTTTCCTAAATGTGGAGCGTATGTATCCAAGCTGTGTTTCTCTGTAGACACAGCACTCTTTCCTGATTGTGGAGCGTATGTATCCAAGCGGTGTTTCTTTTGTAGACACAGCACTCTTTCCAGATTGTGGAGCGTATGTATCCAAGCTGTGTTTCTCTGAAGACACGGCACTCTTTCCTAAATGTGGAGCGTATGTATCCAAGCTGTGTTTCTCTGTAGACACAGAACTCTTTCCTGGTTGTGGAGCGTATGTATCCAAGCGGTGTTTCTTTGTAGACACAGCACTCTTTCCAGATTGTGGAGCGTATGTATCCAAGCTGTGTTTCTCTGAAGACACGGCACTCTTTCCTAAATGTGGAGCGTATGTATCCAAGCATTGTTTCTCTGTAGACACAGCACTCTTTCCAGATTGTGGAGCGTATGTATCCAAGCGGTGTTTCTTTGTAGACACGGCACTCTTTCCTAAATGTGGAGCGTATGTATCCAAGCTGTGTTTCTCTGTAGACACAGCACTCTTTCCTGATTGCGGAGCGTATGTATCCAAGCTGTGTTTCTTTGTAGACAGCACTCTTTCCAGATTGTGGAGCGTATGTATCAAGCTGTGTTTCTCTGTAGACACGGCACTCTTTCCTAAATGTGGAGCGTATGTATCCAAGCTGTGTTTCTCTGTAGACACAGAACTCTTTCCTGGTTGTGGAGCGTATGTATCCAAGCGGTGTTTCTTTGTAGACACAGCACTCTTTCCAGATTGTGGAGCGTATGTATCCAAGCATTGTTTCTCTGTAGACACAGCACTCTTTCCTAAATGTGGAGCGTATGTATCCAAGCATTGTTTCTCTGTAGACACAGCACTCTTTCCAGATTGTGGAGCGTATGTATCCAAGCGGTGTTTCTTTGTAGACACAGCACTCTTTCCAGATCGTGGAGCGTATGTATCCAAGCTGTGTTTCTCTGAAGACACGGCACTCTTTCCTAAATGTGGAGCGTATGTATCCAAGCATTGTTTCTCTGTAGACACAGCACTCTTTCCAGATTGTGGAGCGTATGTATCCAAGCTGTGTTTCTCTGTAGACACGGCACTCTTTCCTGAATGTGGAGCGTATGTATCCAAGCTGTGTTTCTCTGTAGACACGGCACTCTTTCCTGACTGTGGAGCGTATGTATCCAAGCTGTGTTTCTTTGTAGACACGGCACTCTTTCCTAAATGTGGAGCGTATGTATCCAAGCTGTGTTTCTTTGTAGACACGGCACTCTTTCCTAAATGTGGAGCGTATGTATCCAAGCTGTGTTTCTCTGTAGACACAGCACTCTTTCCAGATTGTGGAGCGTATGTATCCAAGCTGTGTTTCTCTGTAGACACGGCACTCTTTCCTAAATGTGGAGCGTATGTATCCAAGCTGTGTTTCTTTGTAGACGCAGCACTCTTTCCTGCTTTTGGAGCGTATGTATCCAAGCTGTGTTTCTCTGTAGACACGGCACTCTTTCCTAAATGTGGAGCGTATGTATCCAAGCTGTGTTTCTTTGTAGACGCAGCACTCTTTCCTGCTTTTGGAGCGTATGTATCCAAGCTGTGTTTCTCTGTAGACACGGCACTCTTTCCTAAATGTGGAGCGTATGTATCCAAGCTGTGTTTGTCTGTAGACGCGGCACTCTTTCCTGGTTGTGGAGCGTATGTATCCAAGCTGTGTTTCTCTGTAGACACGGCACTCTTTCCTGACTGTGGAGCGTATGTATCCAAGCTGTGTTTCTTTGTAGACGCAGCACTCTTTCCTGATTGTGGAGCGAATGTATCCAAGCTGTGTTTTTCTGTAGACTCGGAACTCTTACCTCAATGTTGAGCGTATGTCTTCTAGCTGTGTGTTTCTGTAGACACGGCACTCTTTCCTAAATGTGGAGCGTATGTATCCAAGCTGTGTTTCTTTGTAGACGCAGCACTCTTTCCTGCTTTTGGAGCGTATGTATCCAAGCTGTGTTTCTCTGTAGACACGGCACTCTTTCCCAGATGTGGAGCGTATGTATCCAAGCTGTTTTTTTGTAGACGCAGCGCTCTCCTGATTGTGGATCGTATGTATCCAAGCTGTGTTTCTTTGTAGACGCAGCACTCTTTCCTGATTGTGGAGCGTATGTATCCTAGCTATGTTTCTTTGTAGACGCGAATGTGTTTAGATGCAAGTATATCGTTTAAGGGTAAATGAGGGAGATTAGTTGCGTACTTACGCTAACACTCACACACAGACATCACATTAGTTCTCCGAATTGAGTCGAATAATAACATTGTGGGTTTCGGGGCCTCCTATATAAAAGGGTATTTTAAAGTGATCCTATAGATGTTCGTATACCAGAAAGGCAAAAAGAATGATTTTATTTTGGAAATGGATTTCAAAGCAGTCACAAGCTTAACAAATGTTTTAGTAGAACAATTTCTACGCTATTCTATAAATTGCCTATATCGAAAATTTCATGGAGTTTCATCTTCTGGGACATGTATCCCGAAAAACTTCAACAAATAGAATGAATTTCTAAAATGTTCAAAGTCTCTCACAGATGTCAATTTATTATCTTTAGTTGATGTATTCTTATAATAGTTATAGATAGGACAATGCTTCAAGTGTCCCACCCAGGTGTTCTCAAGCGTGAGGCACTTGTTCTACCCAGTATAAGCACCACTGTTGTATGATTGATTTATGTAAAGAAAAATAATTTATACGTTTAAAACAGTTTCTATTTATAGTCTTATTTCGTTGAGTTTTGCAGTTTACTACTGATTTGCGTTTTGTTTATTTTCATGTACCATCGAGCGTAAGATGCAGCACTGGTCGGGATCCAGCAACGCCTCGGAGAACGGGAAATAAATTTAAAAAGAAATGTTATTATTAATAAATTTAATAACCCACAGTAGTAGTTGGACTATGTAGCTAGGTCTAGATTTAAGTAACTTCATGATGTAAAATGTAGTTATAAGACAATTTAAATAATTGTACCTTGTTTATATACAGAAAAGATGAGGAGGTTTTGCGCCCGTTTGAGTGAGATTTAAAAATTGTTCAACTCAAGCGGGCTTTTCCCTGCTCCCAATAAAATAATAAATAATAAAAACCAAAAGTAAATTTAAAAATTCTTTCGTTTTTAAGTTGCATTAGGTACATGTATATTGAAAAGTCATTTAAAAAAATACTTGAAAATAAAATTATGAAGATACCGCATATGTTATAGGAACACAGTTTTGGGTGTGTTTTATTAATTTAAAATGAAATTATACCAACATTTGTATACAATATCTTAAAATGCGTATTGAATAAAGCAATCAAACCTCCAACTTCTGAAATCGTTTGAATCTAACAACATGCATACGAAAATATCATATCATTCTTTCAAATACTTTCACGATGCCAATATTTTCGAGCTGAACTGAAAATAATGGTGCATTTAAGGCGAAGCCTCACTTTGAACAGTAGAGATTATCTTGTGATCATAAATTGTAGTTTACACTGAAGAAATATATAATGCATTAGTATATCATAAGGCTATCACGATGCCACCCTTAGCATGGTCTTGTTTTGTAGCCGCGCGTCTTACCGTACGGCTACGGAGGGTCCCATGTATACCGTTAGTAAATCTAAAAATATATGTCAATAATAATAATAATAATACACTATTAAAAATCCACACATATTTATTGGCAAAAATCCATAGATTTAACTTATGATGTATATCAGCGCACACATAACCATTCTCCACGCGAACTACTAATAAAATACATAACCAAATAAACTTTATGTGTGGTCTTGAATTAGCAATTATTTAATTTATGTGTGGTTCTATATCGATTATTAGGGTGAAGCTATTGCAAAAATTTATAACGGCGACACATATATCTTATATAGATAGTACCAAAAAAGTGTAGTAATAAAATGTTTTTTTAGAAGTGTCTAACATCGTTTTTTTCTTGTGATGAAGAGAATATTGAAAGAAACATACATCAAATGATTGGAACAATCCACCTTCCAAATATTTTAGCATATGTATTACGAACTGGATTCTGGAAATGATTGAGAAGGTTTGATATTGGAGCCTAGGCTAATCACAAACTAGAAAACTGAAACGCGGTAAATTGGCAGTCCACCTCTCATCGTTTTGGTACTCATGTTTTGGAATCCCGTTGGAGCGGTGTAGGTTGGACGATTGACTTGTGTGTTCCGTGCAAACTCAAACTTCGGACGCTTAAGCACTTTTTGATATACAATCAGTCTGTCAACTCACATTTTAAATCACACAGTTTAAATCAGCAGTGCAATCACTAAGTATAGTTTTCATCTTCATCTGTTTGATTAAAATCTCGGACAGCAGTTGACATTGGATTCATATTTCGGACACAAAGATTTAAACTTCGGACACATAACTCTACGGTACCGGGAAGATTAATTGCAAACATTTCTCACTGCACAGCTCAGACTGTCTGATATTTATTTCGTCGCATTGAATTAACATGTCTTACTAGAATGTATTGTGCCTTACAACATAATAACAACTTTTGTGATCATTTTCCAAGGCTCTCATAGATGTGAGAAATTTCTCCGCAGCTCAAATAGCACGTGCTATCCAAGCATTCACCGCCGGTATGCACCACGTGGCGAAAAATTTTGAAGAAATGTCGAAGTAGCTTGTTTTCTAAAGGTATGTTTTTCGTAGGCGACTATCTGGCACGTATTTTTCTTTGCGACCTCTCCTTATGTCTATATGCTCAAATTTTCAGCCTACTAGACCATCTTTGGACAACAACAAACTCAACAAGAGTAAGCGACATTTGTTTTGTTGTCATTTTTCATAGCAATGAGCTTTTTTTGGATCTAGTACCCATTTCAATTTTCCATCCATTCCTTGATATCACCCTATCTCGATGGTTCCTTCCATATCGAGATGTGGAGAGGCGACTGTAAGTACTAGATCAACATTTGAAAAAGGCGTAACAGCCAGAATTTATTTCTTCTGATTCCTTGTCTACATATAAAGCTATATATGCAGACGAAGAATCAAAAGGAATAAATTTTGGCTGTTCCGCCCTTTTCAAATATTGGTCTAGAGTAGTTAAAACCGACAAGTTAAAACCTATCTCTCTATTTCGATATGTTCTGGTCATATTTTGTTCAGGATTTTCTCTCCCATATTTAAATTTCTAGGCTACTAGACCATCTTGTGGCAATAACAAGCACATCAAAAACAAGTGCTGTCCAATGAGCGATGGGAACTTCGAACTACTTCGAGCTGCTCATTAGACATAGACATAAAGATATGCTCATTAGACATTAGACATAATAGAGGTAGAAAACTATAGAGGAAGATTGTCGCTGCCGTCACTGGCGAAAAATCTTTTGCTGACGAGTATATGGCGCTAAATGTCAACGAAAGAAAAATCAGTACGTTTCGACTGTTGCGTACCCAACATGTTCGGGAACAAGAACTAAGGGAACCGCAGAACCAATCGTCCTCTATGGTTCATTACCTCTATTCATTACATTGAATGACATTTGTTTAGAAAGATATGCGAAATCGACCATTTTGACCCAATCGAGCGTAGAGAACTGTCAAAATGTGAGCCAAATGAACATTGCTAATCTAGGTTATGCATTGTATTTTGTTCATCTGTATTGTTCTTTTATTTTAGTGACAATGCTCATTAAAACTGATGTACAAACATATTCCAAATTGTCATCAAATGCAAAGTCATGTACAAGTTCCCACATTTTGCCCTGTGAATAGTGCTGGCAGCAATTGTTGACAAAAGCGCTGCTAAATCGTCTGGAAAATGTTTTGCATATCTCTCATTATAGGGTAAAATGCCCAATAGTGGACCCCTAGTAGCGGAATTTTGCTCTTCCTGTCATAAGGCTTAGAAATTTTCAACATATTAACTCTGCTTGATATCTAACAACAAGCTCTGCATCCTTTCTTCACGATACATACATAAAACACCCAAATACACGACGTTATTCGTTGAAATTAACATTTTAAAGTCTAACTGAATTCGCCCTATAGTAGACCCCCTGGGGGTCCATAATAGGAAATTGCTTCCTTATAGTCGACACTTCATTTGATTTTCATGTCCCGTTTCGGGACGTTCTTCTTCCCTATTATGGACCCCCAAAATATTCCTATAATAAACACTCTCGTGTTTTTTTATAGAATTGTAAAAAATCATCTAATTTGAATGCTAATTTCCATAGCATTTCCAATGCATGTAATCAAATCATAGGACTGTAAGGTAGGTTCTACCGATAGAATTTCATAGCAAAATGTTGACATTGTGCAGTAATAATGCAAAAATGGCTGGAGGGTCCACTATTGGTTGGGGGTCCACTATTGGTCACTTTACCCTAGGATCCCTAGTTTTTCATAGCAACGAGCTTTTTTTTAATCTAGGGATTAAGGATAAAAAATTCGAATAATGCTTGAAGTGTTCTATCCTCCAAAGTATTTCGGAATCAAAACTATGTTTTTATGATCTCAAATGAGTCCCAAGGGCTTGAGGATGCGTTTCGGATCATAAAAATTGCGAATAATGCTTCAAATGTTCTATCCTCCCAAGTATTTCGGAGTCGAGTTTATGCTTTCATGATCACAAACGAATCCAAAAGGGTTGAGGATGATTTTCGGTTCATAAAAATTGCGAATAATGCTTCAAATGTTCTATCCTCCAAAGAATTTCGGAATCGAGTTTATGCTTTCATGATCACAAACGAATCCAAAAGGGTTGAGGATGATTTTCGGTTCATAAAAATTGCGAATAATGCTTCAAATGTTCTATCCTCCAAAGAATTTCGGAATCGAGTTTATGCTTTCATGATCACAAACGAATCCAAAAGGGTTGAGGATGATTTTCGGTTCATAAAAATTGTGAATAATGCTTCAAATGTTCTATCCTCCAAAGTATTTCGGAATCGAGTTTATGCTCTCATGATCACAAACGAATCCAAAAGGGTAGAGGATGATTTTCGGTTCATAAAAATTGCGATTAATGCTTCAAATGTTCTATCCTCCAAAGAATTTCGCAATCGAGTTTATGCTTTCATGATCACAAACGAATCCAAAAGGGTTGAGGATGATTTTCGGTTCATAAAAATTGCGAATAATGCTTCAAATGTTCTATCCTCCAAAGAATTTCGGAATCGAGTTTATGCTTTCATGATTTTCGGTTCATAAAAATTGCGAATAATGCTTCAAATGTTCCATCCTCCAAAGTATTTCGGAATCGAGTTTATGCTTTCATGATCACACACGAATCCAAAAGGGTTGAGGATGATTTTCGGTTCATAAGAATTGCGAATAACGCTTCAAATGTTCTGTCCTTCAAAGTATTTCGGAATCGAGTTTATGCTTTCATGATCACAAACGAATCCAAAAGGGTTGAGGATGATTTTCGGTTCATAAAAATTGCGAATAATGCTTCAAATGTTCTATCCTCCAAAGTATTTCGGAATCGAGTTTATGCTCTCATGATCACAAACGAATCCAAAAGGGTAGAGGATGATTTTCGGTTCCTAAGAATTGCGAATAATGCTTCAAATGTTCAATCCTTCAAAGTATTTCGGAATCGAGTTTATGCTCTCATGATCACAAACGAATCCAAAAGGAGAGGATGCTTTTTGGTTCATAATAATTGCGAATAATGCTTGAAAGGTTCCATCCTCCAAAGTATTTCAGAATCGAGTTTATGCTTTCATGATTACAAACGAATCCAAAAGGGTTGGGGATGATTTTCGGTTCATAAAAATTGCGAATAATGCTTTAAATGTTCTATCCTCCAAAGTATTTCGGAATCGAGTTTATGCTTTCATGATCACAAACGAATCCAAAAGGGTTGAGGATGATTTTCGGTTCATAAAAATTGCGAATAATGCTTCAAATGTTCTATCCTCCAAAGTATTTCGGAATCGAGTTTATGCTTTCATGATCACAAACGAATCCAAAAGGGTTGAGGATGATTTTCGGTTCATAAAAATTGCGATTAATGCTTCAAATATTCTATCCTCCAAAGTATTTCGGAATCGAGTTTATGCTCTCATGATCACAAACGAATCCAAAAGGGTTGAGGATGATTTTCGGTTCATAAAAATTGCGATTAATGCTTCAAATGTTCTATCCTCCAAAGAATTTCGCAATCGAGTTTATGCTTTCATGATCACAAACGAATCCAAAAGGTTTGAGGATGATTTTCGGTTCATAAAAATTGCGAATAATGCTTCAAATGTTAAATCCTTCAAAGTATTTCGAAATCGAGTTTATGCTTTCATGATCACAAACGAATCCAAAAGGGTTGAGGGTGATTTTCGGTTCATAAAAAATGCGAATAATGCTTCAAATGTTAAATCCTTCAAAGTATTTCGAAATCGAGTTTATGCTCTCATGATCACAAACGAATCCAAAAGGGTTGAGGATGATTTTCGATTCATAAAAATTGCGAATAATGCTTCAAATGTTACATTCTCCAAAGTATTTCGGAATCGAGTTTATGCTTTCATGATCACAAACGAATCCAATAGGGTTGAGGATGATTTTCGATTCATAATAATTGCGAATAATGCTTCAAATGTTCTATCCTCCATAGAATTTCGGAATCGAGTTTATGCTTGCATGATCACAAACGAATCCAAAAGAGTTGAGGATGATTTTCGGTTCATAAAAATTGCGAATAATGCTTCAAATGTTCTATCCTCCAAAGTATTTCGCAATCGAGTTTATGCTTTCATGATCACAAACGAATCCAAAAGGGTTGAGGATGATTTTCGGTTCATAAAAATTGCGATTAATGCTTCAAATATTCTATCCTCCAAAGTATTTCGGAATCGAGTTTATGCTTTCATGATCACAAACGAATCCAAAAGGGTTGAGGATGATTTTCGGTTCATTAAAATTGCGAATAATGCTTCAAATGTTCTATCCTCCAAAGTATTTCGTAATCGAGTTTATGCTTTCATGCTCACACACGAATCCAAAAGAGTTGAGGATGATTTTCGGTTCATAAAATTGCGAATAATGCTTCAAATGTTAAATCCTTCAAAGTATTTCGAAATCGAGTTTATGCTTTCATGATCACAAACGAATCCAAAAGGGTTGAGGATGATTTTCGGTTCATAAAAATTGCGATTAATGCTTCAAATATTCTATCCTCCAAAGTATTTCGGAATCGAGTTTATGCTCTCATGATCACAAACGAATCCAAAAGGTTTGAGGATGATTTTCGGTTCATAAAAATTGCGAATAATGCTTCAAATGTTAAATCCTTCAAAGTATTTCGAAATCGAGTTTATGCTTTCATGATCACAAACGAATCCAAAAGGGTTGAGGATGATTTTCGGTTCATAAAAATTGCGAATAATGCTTCAAATGTTCTATCCTCCAAAGTATTTCGCAATCGAGTTTATGCTTTCATGATCACAAACGAATCCAAAAGAGTTGAGGATGATTTTCGGTTCATAAAAATTGCGAATAATGCTTCAAATATTCTATCCTACAAAGTATTTCGGAATCGAGTTTATGCTTTCATGATCACAAACGAATCCAAAAGGGTTGAGGGTGATTTTCGGTTCATAAAAAATGTGAATAATGATTCAAATATTCTATCCTCCAAAGTATTTCGGAATCGAGTTTATGCTCTCATGATCACAAACGAATCCAAAAGGGTTGAGGATGATTTTCGGTTCATAAAAATTGCGAGAAATGCTTCAAATGTTCTATCCTCCAAAGAATTTCGCAATCGAGTTTATGCTTTCATGATCACAAACGAATCCAAAAGGGTTGAGGATGATTTTCGGTTCATAAAAATTGCGATTAATGCTTCAAATATTCTATCCTCCAAAGTATTTCGGAATCGAGTTTATGCTTTCATGATCACAAACGAATCCAAAAGGGTTGAGGATGATTTTCGGTTCATAAAAATTGCGAGAAATGCTTCAAATGTTCTATCCTCCAAAGAATTTCGCAATCGAGTTTATGCTTTCATGATCACAAACGAATCCAAAAGGTTTGAGGATGATTTTCGGTTCATTAAAATTGCGAATAATGCTTCAAATATTCTATCCTCCAAAGTATTTCGGAATCGAGTTTATGCTTTCATGATCACAAACGAATCCAAAAGGGTTGAGGATGATTTTCGGTTCATAAAAATTGCGAGAAATGCTTCAAATGTTCTATCCTCCAAAGAATTTCGCAATCGAGTTTATGCTTTCATGATCACAAACGAATCCAAAAGGTTTGAGGATGATTTTCGGTTCATAAAAATTGCGAATAATGCTTCAAATGTTAAATCCTTCAAAGTATTTCGAAATCGAGTTTATGCTTTCATGATCACAAACGAATCCAAAAGGGTTGAGGATGATTTTCGGTTCATAAAAATTGCGAGAAATGCTTCAAATGTTCTATCCTCCAAAGAATTTCGGAATCGAGTTTATGCTTTCATGATCACAAACGAATCCAAAAGAGTTGAGGATGATTTTCGGTTCATAAAAATTGCGAATAATGCTTCAAATGTTCTATCCTTCAAAGTATTTCGCAATCGAGTTTATGCTTTCATGATCACAAACGAATCCAAAAGGGTTGAGGATGATTTTCGGTTCATAAAAATTGCGAATAATGCTTCAAATGTTCTATCCTCCAAAGTATTTCGCAATCGAGTTTATGCTTTCATGATCACAAACGAATCCAAAAGGGTTGAGGATGATTTTCGGTTCATAAAAATTGCGAATAATGCTTCAAATGTTAAATCCTTCAAAGTATTTCGAAATCGAGTTTATGCTTTCATGATCACAAACGAATCCAAAAGGGTTGAGGATGATTTTCGGTTCATAAAAATTGCGAGAAATGCTTCAAATGTTCTATCCTCCAAAGTATTTCGCAATCGAGTTTATGCTTTCATGATCACAAACGAATCCAAAAGAGTTGAGGATGATTTTCGGTTCATAAAAATTGCGAATAATGCTTCAAATGTTCTATCCTTCAAAGTATTTCGCAATCGAGTTTATGCTTTCATGATCACAAACGAATCCAAAAGGGTTGAGGATGATTTTCGGTTCATAAAAATTGCGAATAATGCTTCAAATGTTAAATCCTTCAAAGAATTTCGAAATCGAGTTTATGCTTTCATGATCACAAACGAATCCAAAAGGGTTGAGGATGATTTTCGGTTCATAAAAATTGCGAGAAATGCTTCAAATGTTCTATCCTCCAAAGTATTTCGAAATCGAGTTTATGCTTTCATGATCACAAACGAATCCAAAAGGGTTGAGGATGATTTTCGGTTCATAAAAATTGCGAGAAATGCTTCAAATGTTCTATCCTCCAAAGTATTTCGCAATCGAGTTTATGCTTTCATGATCACAAACGAATCCAAAAGGGTTGAGGATGATTTTCGGTTCATAAAAATTGCGAATAATGCTTCAAATGTTCTATCCTCCAAAGAATTTCGCAAACGAGTTTATGCTTTCATGATCACAAACGAATCCAAAAGGGTTGAGGATGATTTTCGGTTCATAAAAATTGCGAATAATGCTTCAAATGTTCTATCCTTCAAAGTATTTCGCAATCGAGTTTATGCTTTCATGATCACAAACGAATCCAAAAGGGTTGAGGATGATTTTCGGTTCATAAAAATTGCGAGAAATGCTTCAAATGTTCTATCCTCCAAAGTATTTCGCAATCGAGTTTATGCTTTCATGATCACAAACGAATCCAAAAGGGTTGAGGATGATTTTCGGTTCATAAAAATTGCGAATAATGCTTCAAATGTTCTATCCTCCAAAGAATTTCGCAAACGAGTTTATGCTTTCATGATCACAAACGAATCCAAAAGGGTTGAGGATGATTTTCGGTTCATAAAAATTGCGAATAATGCTTCAAATGTTCTATCCTCCAAAGAATTTCGGAATCGAGTTTATGCTTTCATGATCACAAACGAATCCAAAAGGGTTGAGGGTGATTTTCGGTTCATAAAAATTGCGAATAATGCTTCAAATGTTCTATCCTCCAAAGAATTTCGCAAACGAGTTTATGCTTTCATGATCACAAACGAATCCAAAAGGGTTGAGGATGATTTTCGGTTCATAAAAATTGCGAATAATGCTTCAAATGTTCTATCCTCCAAAGAATTTCGGAATCGAGTTTATGCTTTCATGATCACAAACGAATCCAAAAGGGTTGAGGATGATTTTCGGTTCATAAAAATTGCGAATAATGCTTCAAATGTTCTATCCTCCAAAGAATTTCGGAATCGAGTTTATGCTTTCATGATCACAAACGAATCCAAAAGGGTTGAGGATGATTTTCGGTTCATAAAAATTGCGATTAATGCTGCAAATATTCTATCCTGCAAAGTATTTCGGAATCGAGTTTATGTTCTCATGATCACAAACGAATCCAAAAGGGTAGAGGATGATTTTCGGTTCATAAAAATTGCGATTAATGCTTAAAATGTTCTATCCTCCAAAGAATTTCGCAATCGAGTTTATGCTTTCATGATCACAAACGAATCCAAAAGGGTTGAGGATGATTTTCGGTTCATAAAAATTGCGAATAATGCTTCAAATGTTAAATCCTTCAAAGTATTTCGAAATCGAGTTTATGCTTTCATGATCACAAACGAATCCAAAAGGGTTGAGGGTGATTTTCGGTTCATAAAAATTGTGAATAATGATTTTAATATTCTATCCTCCAAAGTATTTCGGAATCGAGTTTATGTTCTCATGATCACAAACGAATCCAAAAGGGTTGAGGATGATTTTCGGTTCATAAAAATTGCGAATAATTCTTCAAATGTTCATTCCTCCAAAGTATTTCGGAGTTTAGATTATGCTTTCTTGATCACAAACGAATCCAAAAGGGTTGAGGATGATTTTCGGTTCATAAAAATTGCGAATAATGCTTCAAATGTTAAATCCTTCAAAGTATTTCGAAACCGAGTTTATGCTTTCATGATCACAAACGAATTCAAAAGGGTTGAGGATGATTTTCGGTTCATAAAAATTGCGAGAAATGCTTCAAATGTTCTATCCTCCAAAGTATTTCGCAATCGAGTTTATGCTTTCATGATCACAAACGAATCCAAAAGGGTTGAGGATGATTTTCGGTTCATAAAAATTGCGAATAATGCTTCAAATGTTAAATCCTTCAAAGTATTTCGAAATCGAGTTTATGCTTTCATGATCACAAACGAATCCAAAAGGGTTGAGGATGATTTTCGGTTCATAAAAATTGCGAATAATGCTTCAAATGTTCTATCCTTCAAAGTATTTCGCAATCGAGTTTATGCTTTCATGATCACAAACGAATCCAAAAGGGTTGAGGATGATTTTCGGTTCATAAAAATTGCGAATAATGCTTCAAATGTTCTATCCTCCAAAGTATTTCGGAATCGAGTTTATGCTTTCATGATCACAAACGAATCCAAAAGGGTTGAGGATGATTTTCGGTTCATAAAAATTGCGAATAATGCTTCAAATGTTCTATCCTCCAAAGTATTTCGTAGTTTAGATTATGCTTTCTTGATCATACACGAATCCAAAAGGGTTGAGGATGATTTTCGGTTCATAAAAATTGCGAGAAATGCTTCAAATGTTAAATCCTTCAAAGTATTTCGAAATCGAGTTTATGCTTTCATGATCACAAACGAATCCAAAAGGGTTGAGGATGATTTTCGGTTCATAAAAATTGCGAATAATTCTTCAAATGTTCATTCCTCCAAAGTATTTCGGAGTTTAGATTATGCTTTCTTGATCATACACGAGTCCAAAAGGGTAGAGGATGATATTCGGTTCATAAAAATTGCGAATAATGCTTCAAATGTTCAATCCTTCAAAGTATTTCGGAATCGAGTTTATGCTTTCATGATCACAAACGAATCCAAAAGAGTTGAGGATGATTTTCGGTTCATAAAAATTGCGAATAATGCTTCAAATGTTCTATCCTCCAAAGAATTTCGCAAACGAGTTTATGCTTTCATGATCACAAACGAATCCAAAAGGGTTGAGGGTGATTTCCTGTTCATAAAAATTGTGAATAATGCTTCAAATGTTCTATCCTCCAAAGTATTTCGGAGTTTAGATTATGCTTTCATGATCACAAACGAATCCAAAAGGGTTGAGGATGATTTTCGGTTCATAAAAATTGCGAATAATGCTTCAAATGTTCTATCCTCCAAAGAATTTCGCAATCGAGTTTATGCTTTCATGATCACAAACGAATCCAAAAGGGTTGAGGATGATTTTCGGTTCATAAAAATTGCGAATAATGCTTCAAATGTTCTATCCTTCAAAGTATTTCGGAATCGAGTTCATGCTTTCATGATCACAAACGAATCCAAAAGGGTTGAGGATGATTTTCGGTTCATAAAAATTGCGAATAATGCTTCAAATGTTCTATCCTCCAAAGTATTTCGGAGTCGAGTTTATGCTTTCATGATCTCAAACGAATCTCAAAAGGGCTTGAGGATGCTTTTCAGTTCATACAAATTGCGAATAATGCTTGAAATGTTCTATCCCCAAACCTTTATGCATTATGTGCACAATTTGTATACAAATGGTTTTATTTTTTTATTTTATTTTTGTTTTTTTTTGTTATCTATGCATCAGAATTTCTTGAAAATGCTGTTCATGCTTGCTTATATGTGATTAAAAATAATTGTAATGAAATTATAGAATTGGCTTTCCTCTGGATTTTCTGTAGTTATCCTCAAATTGGAACCTTATAAAAGCTAATTAAATTTTCTCAGAACGAATGAGTCCATTCGACTTTCGCAGCCTGTATCTTTGACAATAAAGCGTTTTAAGAAAAATTGATGACGTCTGAAAGAAAAAACTGGGTCTTTCTTTTCCAATCGTTAAATTGAGGATTGGACGAAGAAACTTTGGAGGACAGGCATCTGTTTATCCTCCAAAAGAACCTACAACGTTCCACACAACTATGGGGAAAGAATATGATCTATGCGAATTAAAAGGGTTCAGGATGATTTTCGGTTCATAAAAATTGCGAATAATGCTTCAAATGTTCAATCCTCCAAAGTATTTCGAAATCGAGTTTATGCTTTCATGATCACAAACGAATCCAAAAGGGTTGAGGATGATTTTCGGTTTATAAAAATTGCGATTAATGCTTCAAATGTTCTATCCTTCAAAGAATTTCGCAATCGAGTTTATGCTTTCATGATCACAAACGAATCCAAAAGGGTTGAGGATGATTTTCGGTTTATAAAAATTGCGAATAATGCTTCAAATGTTCTATCCTCCAAAGTATTTCGGAATCGAGTTCATGCTTTCATGATCACAAACGAATCCAAAAGGGTAGAGGATGATTTTCGGTTCATAAAAATTGCGAATAATGCTTCAAATGTTCAATCCTTCAAAGTATTTCGGAATCGAGTTTATGCTTTCATGATCACAAACGAATCCAAAAGGGTTGAGGATGATTTTCGGTTCATAAAAATTGCGAATAATGCTTCAAATGTTCTATCCTCCAAAGTATTTCGGAATCGAGTTCATGCTTTCATGATCACAAACGAATCCAAAAGGGTAGAGGATGATTTTCGGTTCATAAAAATTGCGAATAATGCTTCAAATGTTCTATCCTCCAAAGAATTTCGCAAACGAGTTTATGCTTTCATGATCACAAACGAATCCAAAAGGGTTGAGGATGATTTTCGGTTTATAAAAATTGCGAATAATGCTTCAAATGTTCTATCCTCCAAAGAATTTCGGAATCGAGTTTATGCTTTCATGATCACAAACGAATCCAAAAGGGTTGAGGATGATTTTCGGTTCATAAAAATTGCGAATAATGCTTCAAATGTTCAATCCTTCAAAGTATTTCGCAATCGAGTTTATGCTTTCATGATCACAAACGAATCCAAAAGAGTTGAGGATGATTTTCGGTTCATAAAAATTGCGAATAATGCTTCAAATGTTCTATCCTCCAAAGTATTTCGGAGTTTAGATTATGCTTTCTTGATCATACACGAATCCAAAAGGGTTGAGGATGATTTTTGGTTCATAAAAATTGCGAATAATGCTTCAAATGTTCTATCCTCCAAAGAATTTCGCAATCGAGTTTATGCTTTCATGATCACAAACGAATCCAAAAGGGTTGAGGATGATTTTCGGTTCATAAAAATTGCGAATAATGCTTCAAATGTTCAATCCTTCAAAGTATTTCGCAATCGAGTTTATGCTTTCATGATCACAAACGAATCCAAAAGGGTTGAGGATGATTTTCGGTTCATAAAAATTGCGAATAATGCTTCAAATGTTCTATCCTCCAAAGAATTTCGCAATCGAGTTTATGCTTTCATGATCACAAACGAATCCAAAAGGGTTGAGGGTGATTTTCGGTTCATAAAAATTGTGAATAATGATTCAAATGTTCTATCCTCCAAAGAATTTCGGAATCGAGTTTATGCTTTCATGATCACAAACGAATCCAAAAGGGTTGAGGGTGATTTCCTGTTCATAAAAATTGTGAATAATGCTTCAAATGTTCTATCCTCCAAAGTATTTCGGAGTTTAGATTATGCTTTCTTGATCATACACGAATCCAAAAGGGTTGAGGATGATTTTTGGTTCATAAAAATTGCGAATAATGCTTCAAATGTTCTATCCTTCAAAGAATTTCGCAATCGAGTTTATGCTTTCATGATCACAAACGAATCCAAAAGGGTTGAGGATGATTTTCGGTTCATAAAAATTGCGAATAATGCTTCAAATGTTCTATCCTCCAAAGTATTTCGGAGTCGAAATCATGCTTTTATGATCTCAAATGAGTCTCAAGGGCTTGAGGATGCTTTTCGTTGCATACAAATTTCGAATAATGCTTGAAATGCTCTATCCCCCAAACCTTGTGCATGCATTATGTGCACAATTTGTATACAAAAGGTTTTATTTTTTTTATTTTAATTTTTGCTTGTTTTTTTTTTGTTATCTATGCATTAGAATTTCTTGAAAATGCTGTTCATGCTTGCTTATATGTGATTAAAAATAATTGTAATGAAATTATAGAATTGGCTTTCCTCTGGATTTTCTGTAGTTATCCTCCAAATTGGAACCTTATAAAAGCTAATTAAATTTTCTCAGAACGAATGAGTCCATTCGACTTTCGCAGCCTGTATCTTTGACAATAAAGCATGTTTTAAGAAAAAATTGATGACGTCTGAAAGAAAAAACTGGGTCTTTCTTTTCCAATCGTTAAATTGAGGATTGACTTGAAGAAACTTTGAGGACAGGCATCTGTAGTTATCCTCCAAAAAGAACACTACAACGTTCCACACAACTATGTGGGGAAAGAATATGTCTATGCGAATTATGCGTTGAGGATGATTTTCGGTTCATAAAAATTGCGAATAATGCTTCAAATGTTCTATCCTCCAAAGTATTTCGGAATCGAGTTCATGCTTTCATGATCACAAACGAATCCAAAAGGGTTGAGGATGATTTTCGGTTTATAAAAATTGCGAATAATGCTTCAAATGTTCTATCCTCCAAAGTATTTCGGAATCGAGTTCATGCTTTCATGATCACAAACGAATCCAAAAGGGTAGAGGATGATATTCGGTTCATAAAAATTGCGAATAATGCTTCAAATGTTCAATCCTTCAAAGTATTTCGGAATCGAGTTTATGCTTTCATGATCACAAACGAATCCAAAAGAGTTGAGGATGATTTTCGGTTCATAAAAATTGCGAATAATGCTTCAAATGTTCTATCCTCCAAAGAATTTCGCAAACGAGTTTATGCTTTCATGATCACAAACGAATCCAAAAGGGTTGAGGATGATTTTCGGTTTATAAAAATTGCGAATAATGATTCAAATGTTCTATCCTCCAAAGAATTTTGGAATCGAGTTTATGCTTTCATGATCACAAACGAATCCAAAAGGGTTGAGGATGATTTTCGGTTCATAAAAATTGCGAATAATGCTTCAAATGTTCAATCCTTCAAAGTATTTCGCAATCGAGTTTATGCTTTCATGATCACAAACGAATCCAAAAGAGTTGAGGATGATTTTCGGTTCATAAAAATTGCGAATAATGCTTCAAATGTTCTATCCTCCAAAGTATTTCGGAGTTTAGATTATGCTTTCTTGATCATACACGAATCCAAAAGGGTTGAGGATGATTTTCGGTTCATAAAAATTGCGAATAATGCTTCAAATGTTCTATCCTCCAAAGTATTTCGGAATCGAGTTCATGCTTTCATGATCACAAACGAATCCAAAAGGGTTGAGGATGATTTTCGGTTCATAAAAATTGCGAATAATGCTTCAAATGTTCAATCCTCCAAAGTATTTCGGAATCGAGTTCATGCTTTCATGATCACAAACGAATCCAAAAGGGTAGAGGATGATATTCGGTTCATAAAAATTGCGAATAATGCTTCAAATGTTCAATCCTTCAAAGTATTTCGGAATCGAGTTTATGCTTTCATGATCACAAACGAATCCAAAAGAGTTGAGGATGATTTTCGGTTCATAAAAATTGCGAATAATGCTTCAAATGTTCAATCCTTCAAAGTATTTCGCAATCGAGTTTATGCTTTCATGATCACAAACGAATCCAAAAGAGTTGAGGATGATTTTCGGTTCATAAAAATTGCGAATAATGCTTCAAATGTTCTATCCTCCAAAGAATTTCGCAAACGAGTTTATGCTTTCATGATCACAAACGAATCCAATAGAGTTGAGGATGATTTTCGGTTTATAAAAATTGTGAATAATGCTTCAAATGTTCTATCCTCCAAAGAATTTCGCAAACGAGTTTATGCTTTCATGATCACAAACGAATCCAAAAGGGTTGAGGATGATTTTCGGTTCATAAAAATTGCGAATAATGCTTCAAATGTTCAATCCTTCAAAGTATTTCGCAATCGAGTTTATGCTTTCATGATCACAAACGAATCCAAAAGAGTTGAGGATGATTTTCGGTTCATAAAAATTGCGAATAATGCTTCAAATGTTCAATCCTCCAAAGTATTTCGGAATCGAGTTCATGCTTTCATGATCACAAACGAATCCAAAAGGGTAGAGGATGATATTCGGTTCATAAAAATTGCGAATAATGCTTCAAATGTTCAATCCTTCAAAGTATTTCGCAATCGAGTTTATGCTTTCATGATCACAAACGAATCCAAAAGAGTTGAGGATGATTTTCGGTTCATAAAAATTGCGAATAATGCTTCAAATGTTCTATCCTCCAAAGAATTTCGCAAACGAGTTTATGCTTTCATGATCACAAACGAATCCAATAGAGTTGAGGATGATTTTCGGTTTATAAAAATTGTGAATAATGCTTCAAATGTTCTATCCTCCAAAGAATTTCGCAAACGAGTTTATGCTTTCATGATCACAAACGAATCCAAAAGGGTTGAGGGTGATTTCCTGTTCATAAAAATTGTGAATAATGCTTCAAATGTTCTATCCTCCAAAGTATTTCGGAGTTTAGATTATGCTTTCTTGATCATACACGAATCCAAAAGGGTTGAGGATGATTTTTGGTTCATAAAAATTGCGAATAATGCTTCAAATGTTCTATCCTTCAAAGAATTTCGCAATCGAGTTTATGCTTTCATGATCACAAACGAATCCAAAAGGGTTGAGGATGATTTTCGGTTTATAAAAATTGCGATTAATGCTTCAAATGTTCTATCCTTCAAAGAATTTCGCAATCGAGTTTATGCTTTCATGATCACAAACGAATCCAAAACGGTTGAGGATGATTTTCGGTTCATAAAAATTGGGAATAATGCTTGAAATGCTCTATCCTCCAAAGCTTGTGCATTAGAGTGGGGCGCAGTTGTATGGGAAAACGCAAACTTCGTCCGATCAAGTGAGATCAAGGTTTTTCTGAATCGTTTTGGGACCCCAATCAACTGTGCAAAATATGGGCTCGATTGGTTTGCGACCTCGCATGCCGCATCGCGTTTTAAATTTACATGGAGATTAGTATAGGAAAATGTACTTTTTTACATTTTTGCTCTTAGCGGCTTCAATTTATCATCAATCACGTGACTCAATACGTTAGCATATAGCCTGGAAGATGCCGAAAGACTTTGCCCAAGAAGGTACGCAGCTGGAAGGTCTACAAAAAATGTTATTTCGTTTTGAAAAATGATTGTTTAAACCATATACAAGAAATCAATGTTTCTGCCAGCACTACCGGACAACCTGTAAATGTCAGAGGGCAAAACCCATTTTCCTTCTAGTCGGAATTTTTACTTTGTGAAATCATTCCGAAAATCTCCCATTAGCTCCAAAATCCTATAAAATCAATAATTTTGAAATAACACTCAGTTAAATTATTGCTCCACGTAGTTCGGCAGTGCTGGCAGAATAAATGATTTTTTGCATATGGTTTGAACACTCGATCTTCGAAGCGTTATAACTTTTTTCGTAGATGTTCCAGCAGCGTGCCTTCTTTAGCAAAATTTTTCGGCATCCTTTGGGTTATACTTTAACGTAATGCGCCACTTGGCTTACGATGAACTGAAACCTCTAGTAGTAGAAATGCAAAAATTTACGTTCTCCCATACTAATTTCCATACAAACTTCAAACGCAATGCGGAAAGCGAGGAAGCAACCAATCGGTCCCAAATTCTGCACAGTTGTTCAGGACCCAGAATGGCTTCGAAAAACCATTGATTTGAAAAAATGACCATGACGCCCCACTCTATTGTGCATGCATTATGTGCACAATTTGTATACAAATGGTTTTATTTTTTTTATTTTCATTTTTTGTTTGTTATTTATGCATTAGAATTTCTTGAAAATGCTTGCTTATATGTGATTAAAAATAATTGTAATGAAATTATAGAATTCTATTTCCTTTGGATTTTCTGTAGTTATCCTCCAAATTGGAACCTTATAAATGCTCATTAAATTTTCTCAGAACAAATGGGTCCGTTTGACTTTCGCATTCAAAATCTATGGAAATAAAGCATGTTTGAGGAAAAAAAATGATGACGTCTGAAAGAAAAATTTGGGATCTTTCTTTTCCAATCGTTTAATTGAGGATTGGACTTAAATAAACTTTGGAGGACATCTGTAGTTATCCTCCAAAAGAAGCCTACAACGTTCCACACGACTATGTGGGGAAAGAATATGTCTATGCGAATTATCATAATTTATGAAAGTTTTGATATAAACGGATGTCGTTGATACAATTTAAACCAATGTGTGTTTAAATCACAATGGGTAACTCTTTGAGCGAATGAACTAATAGCATAGTTGAAATATTTTTCCGTTTAATCAAGCCGATTGCAGTCAAGACATACTATCACGCTCTTGAAATAATGTTTTCCGAACAAAAAATTAATGCTTCGAATGTTCTATCCTCCAAAGTGTTTCGGAGTCGAAACTACGCTTTTATGATCTCAAATGAGTCTCAAGGGCTGGAGGATGCTTGTTGGTTTATAAATTTTGCGAATAGTGCTCCAAATGTTCTATCCTCCAAAGTATTTCGGAGACGAAGCTATGCTTCTATGATCTCAAATGAACCTCAAGGGCTCGAGAATGCTTTTTGTTGCATAAAAATTAAGAATAATGCTTGAAATGCTCTATCCTCCAAAGCTTGTGCATACATTATGTGCACAATTTGTATACAATTGTTTTTATTTTTATTTTATTTTTTGTTTGGTTTTTCCTTGTTATTTATGCATTAGAATTTCTTGAAAATGCTGTTCACGCTTGCTTATATGTGATTAAAAATAATTGTAATGAAATTATAGAATTCTATTTCCTTTGGATTTTCTGTAGTTATCCTCCAAATTGGAACCTTATAAATGCTCATTAAATTTTCTCAGAACGAATGGGTCCGTTTGATTTTCGCATTCAATATCTATGGAAATAAAGCATGTTCTAAGAAAAAAAATGATGACGTCTGAAAGAAAAATCTGGGATCTTTCTTTTCCAATCGTTAAATTCAAATGTTCTATCCTCCAAAGTATTTCAGAGTCGAAATTATACTTTTCAGATCTCAAATTAATCTCAAGGGCTTGAGGATGCTTGTTGGTTTATAAATATTGCGAATAATGTCTAAATGTTCTATCCTCCAATGAAATTTGGAGTCGGAATTATGCTTTTATGATCACAAACGAAACTCAAGGAATTGAGAATGCTTTTCGGTTTATAAAAAATGTTAATAATGCTTCAAATGTTCTATCCTCCAAAATATTCCGGAGTCGAAACTATGCTTTTATGATTTCAAATTAATTTCAAGGGCTTGAGAATGCTTTTCACTTTTAAAGAAATTGCGAATAATGCTTGAAATGTTTTTTATTATGTCTTTATTAGCGAGACTTCCAGCCCAAGGCTGGCTCGTCTCGTGCTTGAAATGTTCTATCCTTCAAAGCTTGTACATACATTATGTGCACTATTTGTACACAAATAATTTTATTTTTATTTTTTTTCTTATTTATGCATTAGAATTTCATGAAATTGCGGTTCATGCTTGCTTATATGTGATTAAAAATAATTGTAATAAAATTATAGAATTCTATTTCTTCTGGATTTTCTGTAGTTATCCTCCAAATTGGAACCTTATAAGTGCTCATTAAATTTCCTCAGAACGAATGAGTCCATTCGACTTTCGCATTCTGTATCTAAACCAATAAAGCATGTTTAAAATAAAATGATGACGTCTGAAAGAAAATTCTGGGGTCTTTCTTTTTACAATCGTTAAATTGAGGATTGGACTTTGAAAAAAATTGCAGGACAAGCATCTGTAGTTATCCTCCAAAAGAACCCTACCACGTTCAATACGAGTATGTGGGGAAAGAATATGTCTATGCGAATTATCATTATGTATGAAAGTTTTTTTTATATAAACGGATGTCGTTGATACAATTTAAAACAATGTGTGTTTAAATCACATTGGGTAACTCTTTGAACGAACGAACTAATTGCATAGTTGAAATATTTTTCCGTTTAGTCAAACCGATTGCAGTCAAGACATACTATCATGCTCTTGAAATAATGTGTTCCGAACAAAAAATTAATGCTTCAAATGTTCAATCCTCCAAAGTATTTCGGAGTCGAAACTATGCTTTTTCGACCTCAATTAAATCTCAAAGGTTCGAGGATGCTTATCTGTTTATTAAAATTGCAATAATGCTTCAAATATTCTATCCTCCGAAGAATTCGAATCGATACAATGTGATTTTGTGCCCGCAAATAAATCTCACAAGTTCAAGAATGCTTTTCTGTTTATTAAAATTGCGAATAGGGCTTGAAATTTGAAGTAGATTCTCTAATGACTTGCAAATAATTTCACTTTGCTGAAGCAGCGAAAAATTTCTCTTGAAAATGTTGTACCCTCGTGGGATTATTTCAACAGTTTTGTTTGTCGTTTCCTTTTAATTAGTTACACATGAAGAGGGGTATTATAAATTACACGTTATACGGCATAATGAAACATAAGAAAGACTTAACCATTGAGCAACTAGGTTTTGTACTTGAACTAATGATTCTCCAGGGCTCATTCTCAGCAGTACCAATTTTTCTGGTGGTTTGAATATACCACTTTGAGAGAAGATAGATTGGATTAGTAGCCCAGCTTTGTGGAAAGTACCGATACTCTATCTGCCTATCTGTCTATTTGTTTTTATTCTTGTGAGTACTTCATCAAGTCATCAATGCTTCGATTTTTCCTAGTTGAATGGATGTATCCAAAAGACTACATCCCTATAAAATCTGTAGTTATCCTCCAAATTGGAACCTTAAAAATGTGTATTAATTTACTTATATTGCACGGTCGATGCTTTAATTTTATTATTGAATAGTAATTTTACATGTTGTATCAAATGTTTTTATGTCGTTTGAAGAAAGAAATCAGGATCTTTCATTTGCCATCATTAGATTACAAGATTTTTGACTGGAACCCTTGGAGGATAACGATCTGTAGTTATCCTCCAAACGAGCCCTATGACGATGGACGTCTATATGGGGGAAAAGCATTTTCAACCGTATTCGCACAACTTCATGAAATCCTAAAATATTTTGATGGCGTTTGAAAGAAAAATTTATAATCTTTCTTTTGCCATCATTAGATTATACGATTTTTGACCGGAACCCTTGGAGGATAACGATCTGTAGTTATCCTCCAAAAGAACCTTACAAATTCCCATTTATTTTTGGGGGATATTTGGAGGATAACTACAAACCACTCATCATCAGGTCCTAATTTGAAGAGGTTCCTTCGTACAGCTTCGTTTATTTCACGGTACACCCAGGTCTTTTTTTACACGGTTTTTTTTACACGGTTTTTTTTTGCGAGGTTTTTTTTACACGGATTTTCGAATTAACGCGGTTTTTTTTTACACGGATTTTCGAATTAACGCGGTACCCAGATCAAAATTTTCTAAGTCTTTTTGAATGGAAAACACTTAGAATAATTTTATGGATATGGGAACGATTGTTTTGCAGAGTATAAAACTGCATACAATATATTGCCGGAATGGATTCGATGAGTAGAAGCCGGAAATCGGTGTTTGGCGCCATTTTGAAATTCAAGATGGCCGACTTCCGGTTTGATAAAAGGACCGGAAACCCATGCAATATGGGTATTGCCGGAATGAGCTCGACGAGTAGAAGCCGGAAATCGATGTTTGGCGCCATTTTGAAATTCAAGATGGCCGATTTCCGGTTTGATAAAAGGCCCGGAAACCCATGCAACATGGGTATTGCCGGAATGAGCTCAACGAGTAGAAGCCGAAAATCGATGTTTGGCGCTATTTTGAAATTCAAGATGGCCGACTTCCGGTTTGATAAAAGGACCGGAAACCCATGCAATATGGGTATTGCCGGAATGAGCTCGACGAGTAGAAGCCGGAAATCGATGTTTGGCGCCATTTTGAAATTCAAGATGACCGATTTCCGGTTTGATAAAAGACCCGGAGACCCATGCAACATGGGTATTGCCGGAATGAGCTCAACGAGTAGAAGCCGAAAATCGATGTTTGGCGCTATTTTGAAATTCAAGATGGCAGACTTCCGGTTTGATAAAAGGCCCGGAAACCCATGCAACATGGGTATTGCCGGAATGAACTCGACGAGTAGAAGCCGGAAATCGATGTTTGGCGCCATTTTGAAATTCAAGATGGCCGATTTCCGGTTTGATAAATGGCCCGGAAACCCATGCAACATGGGTATTGCCGGAATGAGCTCAACGAGTAGAAGCCGGAAATCGATGTTTGGCGCCATTTTGAAATTCAAGATGGCAGACTTCCGGTTTGATAAAAGGCCCGGAAACCCATGCAACATGGGTATTGCCGGAATGAGCTCAATGAGTAGAAGCCGAAAATCGATGCTTGGTGCCATTTTGAAATTCAAGATGGCCGACTTCCGGTTTGATAAAAGGCCCGGAAACCCATGCAATATGGGTATTGCCGGAATGAGCTCGACGAGTAGAAGCCGGAAATCGATGTTTGGCGCCATTTTGAAATTCAAGATGGCTGATTTCCGGTTTGATAAAAGGCCCGGAAACCCATGCAACATGGGTATTGCTGGAATGAGCTCAACGAGTAGAAGCCGGAAATCGATGTTTGGCGCCATTCTGAAATTCAAGATAACCGACTTCCGGGTTGATCAAAGGACCGGAAACCCATGCAATATGGGTATTGCCGGAATCAGCTCTACGTGTAGAAGCCGCAAATCAATGTTTGGCGCCATTTTGGATTTGAAGATGGCCAAATTTGAGTTCGTTGAAACGACTGGAAACCCCTGGAATATGGGTATTAACGGAATGAGCTCAACGAGTAGAAGCCGGAAATCGATGTTTGGTGCCATTTTGAAATGGCCGACTTCCGGTTTGATAAAAGGCCCCGAGTAGAAGCCGGAAATCGATGTTTGGCGCCATTTTGAAATTCAAGATGGCCGATTTCCGGTTTGATAAAAGGCCCGGAAACCCATGCAACATTTGTATTGCCGGAATGAACTCGACGAGTAGCAGCCGGAAATCGATGTTTGGCGCCATTTTGCAATTCAAGATGGCCGATTTCCGGTTTGATAAATGGCCCGGAAACCCATGCAACATGGGTATTGCCGGAATGAGCTCAACGAGTAGAAGCCGGAAATCGATGTTTGGCGCCATTTTGAAATTCAAGATGGCAGACTTCCGGTTTGATAAAAGGCCCGGAAACCCATACAACATGGGTATTGCCGGAATGAGCTCAACGAGTAGAAGCCGGAAATCGATGTTTGGTGCCATTTTGAAATTCAAGAAGGCCGACTTCCGGTTTGATAAAAGGCCCGGAAACCCATGCAATATGGGTATTGCCGGAATGAGCTCGACGAGTAGAAGCCGGAAATCGATGTTTGGCGCCATTTTGAAATTCAAGATGGCCGATTTCCGGTTTGATAAAAGGCCCGGAAACCCATGCAACATGGGTATTGCTGGAATGAGCTCAACGAGTAGAAGCCGGAAATCGATGTTTGGCGCCATTTTAAAATTCAAGATAACCGACTTCCGGGTTGATCAAAGGACCGGAAACCCATGCAATATGGGTATTGCCGGAATCAGCTCTACGTGTAGAAGCCGCAAATCAATGTTTGGCGCCATTTTGGATTTGAAGATGGCCAAATTTGAGTTCGTTGAAACGACTGGAAACCCCTGGAATATGGGTATTAACGGAATGAGCTCAACGAGTAGAAGCCAGAAATCTATTTGCCGCCATTTTTGAAATCAAGATGGCCGTTTTGCGGTTCGATAACACGACTGGAAACCCTTTCAATACCAATGGCCAGAAACCATTATAAGAATTCCTCCGGCATTTCTTCCAGAAAATTTTTTTCTGGCAGATCCTCACAAAAATTTCTTCGGCAAATCCTCACAAAAATTCCTCTAAAAGTTCCTCAGAAGAATTCCTCAGAAAGTTCCTCAGAAAAATTTCTCCCGAAGTTCATCAAAGGAATTCCCTCGGGAGTTCTTTAAAGAAATTCTCTGGAAGTTCCTTCTGGAATCCCTCAGGAAGTTCCTCCAGGAATTCATCGGGAAGTTTCCCCATTCCTCCGGATGACAGAAATTCCTTCCTACAGAAATTCCTTCGGAAGTCCCTCCAGAAAATTCTCCGGGAGTTCTTCCGGGAATTCTCCCGGAAGTTCCTCCGGAAGTTTTTCCGGGAATTCCTCCGAAAGTTCCTCCGGGAGTTCCTCCGGGAATTCCTCCGAAAGTTCCTCCGGGAGTTCCTCCGGGAATTCCTCCGAAAGTTCCTCCGGAAGTTCCTCCGGGAATTCCTCTGGAAGTTCCTCCGGGAATTCTCTCTAGAATTTCCTCCGGGTATTCTCTCTAGAATTTCCTCCGGGTATTCCTATGGAAGTTCCTCCGGGAATTCCTATGGAAGTTCCTCCTGGAATTCCTCCGGAAGTTCCTTCGGGAATTCCTCCGGAAGTTCCTCCGGGCATTCCTCCGGAAGTTCCTCCGGGAATTCCTCCGGAAGTTCCTCCGGGAATTCCTCCGGAAGTTCCTCCGAATTCCTCCGGAAGTTCCTCCGAATTCCTCCGAAGTTCCTCCGGAATTCCTCCGAAGTTCCTCCGAATTCCTCCGAAGTTCCTTCGGGAATTCCTTCGAAGTTCCTCCGAATTCCTCCGAAGTTCCTCCGAATTCCTCCGGAAGTTCCTCCGAATTCCTCCGAAAGTTCCTCCGGAATTCCTCCGGAAGTTCCTCCGAATTCCTCCGGAAGTTCCTCCGAATTCTCCGAAGTTCCTCCGGGAATTCCTCCGGAAGTTCCTCCGGAATTCCTCCGAAGTTCCTCCGGGAATTCCTCCGGAAGTTCCTCCGAATTCCTCCGAAGATCCTCCGGGAATTCCTCCAGAAGTTCCTCCGGAATTCCTCCGAAGTTCCTCCGGGAATTCCTCCGGAAGTTCCTCCGAATTCCTCCGAAGTTCCTCCGAATTCCTCCGAAGTTCCTCCGGGAATTCCTCCGAAGTTCCTCCGAATTCCTCCGAAGTTCCTCCGAATTCCTCCGGAAGTTCCTCCGAATTCCTCCGGAAGTTCCTCCGGGAATTCCTCCGGAAGTTCCTCCAGGAATTCCTCCGGAAGTTCGTCCAGCAATCCCTTCGAATGTTCTACCACAAATTCGTTCACCAGTTCCACCAGAAATTCCTCCGGAAGTTCCTCCAGGAAATCATCCAGAAATATTTCTTGAAATTTCTTCATAAGTTCCTCCAAGAACTGCCCTGAAATTCATCTTGAAATTTTATCCGGGAATCCTGAAACTCTACTGAGAGTTCCTCCAGAATTTCCTCCAAGAGTTGTCTGAATGTTCCTCAGAGAATTGGCTTAACTTTTCAAAAGGACCTAAGTAACATTTATTTTAATGAAATAATTTGAATATTGCAATCCACAGGCCAATATGAAAGCTTTTGATTGCAGTACTCAAATTAAATAATTTGAAAAAATGTTGGTTAGGTGTTTTGAAAAGTTAAGCGAGAAATTCCTCCAGATGTTTCTCGAAGAAATTTCTTCGGAAGTTGCTGGAAGGAATTCCTCCTGAAGTTCTACAAAGGAATTTTTCTGGAAGTTCCTTCAGGAACTCCTCCAGAAGTTCCTTAGAGGAATTCCCCTGGAAGTTCCTCAAAAGCATTCCGCCGGAAGTTCCTCAACGAGTTCCTCCGGATGATCCTCAAAGGAATTCCTTCCGGCATGTGGTCCTGTAGCGTAGTTGGCTATACGTTCGCCTTATAAGCGAATGAACATGGGCTAGATTCCCATCCCTTCACCAAACCTCGTCAGTCACCGGCAGCGCAGTCCCAACGGTGGCGTTTGAGGTAACGGCTCCCGGACACGTCTGCCAGACAACAACTGATAAAACTGATCTCGAAGGCATTCCTCCAACGTACTTCGAAAAATGGCAACCGAACAAAGCAACGATCAGCAGAATACTACAGTAGATCACGGTTCAGTAGCGCTTAAGAACACGGAGTGCCTACTAAATAAATATATGAATAAAAAAATCCTCCAGCAGTTCCTCAAAGGAATTTCTCCGGCGTTTTTTTTCTGAAATTCCTCCGAGAATTCATGCGGAAGTTCCTCAAAGATTTTTTCCGAAAGCTCCACAGGAGATTTATCCGAAGTACCTCCAGGAAATCTTCTGGAAGGTTCTCCAGACACTCTTCAAGAATTCCTTCCAGAAATTCCTCCGATGATTCCTGCTGAAATTCCTCCTTACTACAAAAAACTAGAAATTAAAAAAAGCGCCAAGAATGCAAGCTTCTAATAAAAATAAAATTTTACTTAATTATGCTTGTCGACGGGACAAGCGTGCGTGGGCGGACTCGCTTGCCGACGAAGGGGAGAGAGAGCCACAGCAACCAGGGACATTCGCCTCCTCTACGATATCTCACAACGCTTAATCGGGGCGAAGATGAATGCAACGATGCCTGTAAAAGACGCGAATGGTCAGTTATTGGTCGACCCTTTTTCAAGTGCCAACCAGGCCACCACCACCTCAGCATGATCTGTCCAGGATGCGACGTGTAACGCGCGTCAACACCGAAGCGCTATCACTGCTAGAGATTCAAACATCTGCCATGACATCTGCTCATCTTCTGCATCGTTTATTTCGTAATATAGGACACCTCAACCTTCCCGGTCGACTGGTTGCAAAGTATCTTAGTGAAGGTGCCCAAAAAGGATGACCTGACTGTGTACTCGTCAGTTATCAGACATGATGTTGCTGTGTACCGTCTTCAAAGTTCTATGCAAAGTTATCCTAGCCCGAATTCAGGAAAAGATCGATGCGACTTTCAGGCGGCAGCAGACCGGGTTCCGTGCCGGAAGATCATGTGTGGACCTTATTGTCACACTCCGTATCATTCTGGAGCAGGTCAACGAATTCCAAGAGTCCCTTTACTTGGTATTCTTGAGAATATGTGGGGACCCTGAGACGCAAGGGGGTTCCTGAGAAAATTATCGGCCTCATCGAGGCATAGTACGAGGTCTTCTTGTGCAGAGTACTGCACAATGGGGTCGTGTGTGGCTCTATCCGGGTCGTAGCTGGTGTGAGACAAGGGTGTATTCCATCACCGTTACTGTTCCTTATTGTAATCGACGTTAATCTGGTAGGTGCCAAACCTACGGCAGCCTTTAACCATGGAGAATCTAAACGACATCGAATAGGATGATGACGTGAACTTCTCGCTCAACGGTGCTCTGATATGCACACTATAAAAAAAATACACGAGAGGACCGTGTGTTCTACACATGGATTTGCGCATGTTGTCAAAGCAAATCAATATCACGTGTAAACCACATGACATCGCTCAATCAAAACTCAGAATTTTTTTGTAAACAAACCACACGGTATTAACGTGTAAAACAAATCGAATTCGGTTGCTCGACTTGTCATAGTCGTTTGTTTAATATGTGATATCTAATTATAATTGTGTTGAATTTCATTTGAATTGTGAGTGAATTTCGTGTTTTATTTCATATATAATAAATAATAATGATGATTGCATTTTCTTCCGGAGTCCGATTTCCGTCATCGGATCGAAATCTATTCCAAGAAACACAGTTTTCTAATAATTCCGACGAATCAACGGTGGAAGTGCTGTTCGGAGGATGGCTTTCTCAGTCTGAAGTATCAAAACGATGGTTTAGTTACTTGCCCGACGTTTCGGCCGATGGGTTGTGGCCTTTTTCAAGGGTCGTATAGTCTATCGTCTATTCGGAGGATGGCTTTCTCAGTCTGAAGTATCAAAACGATGGTTTAGTTACTTGCCCGACGTTTCGGCCGATACGAATCAACGGTGGAAGTATTGAAAAACGTCTCGTTAGTTTTCGAACCTCCGACGAAAATCGATATCCGGACAAATAGAAAAAAAAATCAAGTTTGATGAAAATGTAACAGGCCACAGCAGATGATTGCATTTATTATTTTTAGAAAAGCTGAACCACTCCAACCAGCATTAACGAGCTGAGTCCGACGATTTTGACTGCGAACAGGTAAGTGCTTTTATTTTCCGAAATCTGCAACCGGTGAATAAGGTTCTTATTATCCACACAGATCATAGAAATTTATGTTACCTACATCCAAAAGGGCTGCTGCCGGAGAACGTGATCGGTTCGGTGCTGGTTCCTGCCAGCAGGAAGCCGCAACAAAGGACATACGTCGCAAAGGACAGTCGAAAGAGATCGGTATTAAAGATGCGTCTTCGCCGTATAATCTCATCTTGTTTGATACCTCGCAGCAGCAGAAAGGAAACATGCAATCATTTAGAAAAAGTACCATGTTAGTTTGTTTCGATACGAATCAACATAGCCACAGCAGATCAGCCAGTTTTTCCAGAACAAGAAAATAAAGTTGAAATATTGATATATAATATATGTTTATGTATTAAAATAATGATTTTCAACCCTATGACGGAAGTCGCATTCCGGATGGATTAAATTAAACGAAAACAAATTAAAAAGAATTGAACATTTTTCTGTTGTTTAATTACAGTTTCAAACTATATGGATATAAAACAAATTGGGAAGTTCTTCGTAGATTTGTAGACGTTCATATTTTTTTTTTAAATTGGTTGAATCAAACATTATACTTGTGTTTACCTAGGATAGTAATATTGCTTTAATTTGATGATCTTCACTTTTTTCGTTTATTTATGTGTTTCATAAACAAGTGCAATTTACTATAAAACAAGTTCACTACCGATAATAACTGAAAAATGTTGCGGCCTTTTCGAAAGATGCATGAACATGTGCTTTTTATTGAAATAATGACACATGGAGGATCGTCTGAATCGTCTGATTGCATACTCAAATTCTTTCGAATCAATTCATAACATGTTTTAGATAAACATATGACATCGTGGTGTATCAATTATAGAATTTGCTATAAACATGGTCATTTGAACTGAGTTTGTGAAGAACATCTCAGTGACGTGAAATGCATCAGACTTGATGGTGTAATTTGGAATGAAATATCAACATTTTGAAACACACGAATCGAACGTGTATTTGTTATGGCTATTCATGGATATGCATATCATATAGTAGTGTATCAATAATGAATGTGGATATCTACATTGAAATTTGAATTGAGGATGTCAAGAACATTGTAGTGATGTGGATTACATTAGACTTGATGGTGTAAGCTTATTGAAAATATCCATATTCCGAAAAACATGAATCGAACGTGTATTTTTTTATCAGTGCAGAGTAAGCTCAACGACTCGTCTTCCGCACGTTTAGTCATCAACGTCAACAAAACCAAATCGTAGGACGTAAACACGGCAACCTCTTCCAGTTTTACAGTAGTTGGACAATCAGTGGAGAATGTTGAAAAGTTCGAATATTTTGGAGCCATGCGGCGTCAGACGGCGGTACCGAGATCAACATAGGCACACAGATCAAGAAAGCAAGGGCTGCCTTTGCGAGTTTAAGAAATATCTGGAAGAACAGGCAGATATAACGCATCAAAATCCGAATTTTCAACTCTAACGTGAAATCTGTACTGTTATACGGTTGTTCATCAACAGATGCCTACGGTACATAATTTGTGCCTGGTGGCCTCACAACTGGATCTCAAACAATGAGCTCCATTGTCCGATAGTAAGGCCGATAGTAATGGAAACTCGAGGCCGATAGTAATGGAAACTCGGGATCGGCCACACTTCACGAAGGAGCGGAAACGAAATATGCAAACTAGCATTAGACTGGAACGCAGCGGGACATCGCAGCAGAGGCAATGACAGAGGCTCATGACAGCTCATAGAAGAAGTCGACCTTAATCTAACCTGGCTACAGGTAAAAGCGATAGCTGGTCGTCGCTCAGGATGGAGATCTTTCAAGTCGGCCCTTTGCTCCACCGGAGGCGTACAGGATTCATAAGTAAGTAATTAAATAATCTTCATGCTGCTAGATAAAACTGAACTTAACAGTAAAAATCCTCTTCAAAATTGTACAACACCCTTCAACCTACTTCTTTGACAGTTCTCCAATATCCATCGATATGGTAGAAAATATTCGGTGGCGTGGTAAATTCACATACAGCGGCACGCCGACGCGGCGACGGTATAAGAAAATCACAGGTCTAACTGGAAGTCGGCCATCTTAAATTTCAAAATAACGCCAAACACCAATTTCCGGCTTTCGCTCATCGAGCCCGTTCCGGCAATACCCAGTTTCTTAGGTTTTGTCAATCAAATAGACTGATAAACTTTTCACTTATCAATAAATTTTCTAAGTCTTTTTCAATGAAAAGGACATAGAAAATTTTTCGATGGTATTTTTTTACACGGATTTTCGAATTAACGCGGTCTTTTTTTACACGGATTTTCGAATTAACGCGGTTTTTTTTTACACGGTTTTTTTTTGCGAGGTACGTATCCCCCTCGTAAAAAAAAACCTGGGTGTATTTTTTTTTCTCCGGGTAATAAACGTAGTCCATCTTACTCCATTTAATCGGAGTCACTTTTATACCAGCTATGCCCTCGTTAAAGCGTTCGATGTTGACCTTTGGATACACTCATCTTCCGATTGATTTGTTGAAACAGATTTCGCTGATGGTACGGTGGCAAGGCTCTCAGCACTTGATACTTCTGGTAATTCCTCAGTTGTTGTCGGTACATCTGGCAATTCCTCAGTTGTTGTCGTTTTCAAACTTCCTGCGCTCTGCTCAACCGATGATATACAGATTGCTCTTTTGTTTAGACGACAGGACGTGAAAATGCGTAAATTTGTATTCAATGTGGACATTGGAGTATAACCGCTTTCAGTTTATCTATGGTGCTTTCGGTGAGATTTCGTAACTCTTTTGAACACTTTTTTCCATCAAACGGCCTACAACAGTTGAGAAAGCGGCTACTCATGTTGTTCGTTATATTCCAATAAACAAAATCACTTTTAAGTTTTTACTGACTAGTTTGGTGTCATTTGTTTGACTGAACAAAAAATTACCATAAGATCTTTAACAACATTTAGTGGTAGTATTTTTTTTGCTTTTTCGTGAGCATTGTCATGGTATGTACCTATCATGCATTTTTTGTTGTTGAAGATACCCGTTTCCTCCAGATCATAAAGTTTATTCTCTAAGAGGTATATTTTTTGCAGGTAAACTATAAACGTATACGTGTATATAAATCCTTGATTTTGCAGCTTTTGTCTTAAAATTAACATTTCTGATATGTTTCTTAATATCAACAGGTTTCAAAACTATTAAAAGACTCACTTGTCATAAGACGAGTTTATACCATCCCATTGAATTCCACCACTTAATTGTATCTTGACAGATACGTATTTCGACCTCAACAGTAAGGCCGTCTTCAGTGTCTCGTACTTTACTCGACTTCAGCCGTCTTCAGTGTCTCGTACTTTACTCGACTATTAAAAGAATTTTTCGCCAGTCACGTACAATGAAAATTATGACATTATCAATACTTTTGATCACAACACTGGATCGTGTCTAAGTTTCTTATAGATACTATGAATAATTAAATCAAAATATCATGAAAACAACTTATTTAAACAACGCAAAGCCCTAAACAATAAAATCTGCATCAAACTGCAATTCTCGAAATAACATACACGGAATTTTTTTTTTTACTGAATGTGAAAATTGTGAAATGTTTGAAATGTCATAACTTTTTTGTTTATTAGTTTACCATCACCAAATTTTTATGGTAGATAGCTAATATAATGGACCGTTTCGTAAAAAGTTACGTTACGTTCGTAAAAAGATAGGGTTTTGAGATATTTGAGTTTTTGTGACAATATTTTGTTTTACTGTGCACATTTTTTTAAGAACTATCATTTAGTTGTATAACTTTGCTGAAAAAATCATAACAATCGAACATTCCGTTTTTACTGTGCAGCTTTTTAAATATTTTTGAACCATTTTCACATACACCCTTCCGTGACTCAATATGAAGATTTGATATCGAAAAATGACGATTTCGATTAATATGAAAAACTGTGCAAAGTTTCAGATATTTTCGAAATGGTCGCTCAGGATCGACTGGCATGCCTCCGTGGAATGCCTCTATTGCGGAATATTCACTTTCCACACTAAACAATTCATCGACAAAACGTCAAACTATTTGGAAATTTTATTAACTGAATCAAACTTCCTCATAACATTTTACAAAGCTAGCCGCACACTTTTACTTCGGATCCAATTTCCGAATTAAAAATACCCACCGCTTTGTGCTGCGGATAAGTTATGTCTATAGACTCACTGATAATGTCACATGTTTTGCGAATCTTCTCTACACTTCACTACACTACACGTCGATTTCGGTAACGCCCACATCGTTACCACATGTTGTAAAAACTATTTAGTTACTCTTTTATTGTTGGTTGTAGTAACAACTACAAATCCCAACCGTCGATCAATGGTGGTGGGTGGGAAAGTCCTGTCGAACCACTGTCCGTCTGGTCTGCATAGTTCACTCGTTTGACTATCCATCCGCAAGGCACCAGAGCTATGGGTAGGCTTCTACCTGCAGCTGCAACACCTGCGACGGCCCACAATGGCGGAAACCCGGACAAAACCTTTTGTTCGTTTCGTGAAACACGTCTTTTTAAATTTCACACATGGTCGGAGTGCAACCAAACCGCACCAAGCGGCTTTTTGACTGATTTGTGATATTGTGATATTTTGTTCGTACAATTAAAACGGGAATCATTCCAAATCAATTTATGTGTACATTTGTTGTATGATATCCTCAGTTATAGTGTTGAGGCATATCCGATACGATTGACGATCAATTTACATATATTAAATGAGCTCATTCCAAAATTTGAGGATTGTAGATTGTAAATTTAATTTTTGGTGGCTTGTTGAAGTTAATGCTGTAAAGCATCTCCCGAACAAATTTGTATGGAACAAGAAAATTTGACTAAAGTTTTTTCGGGAACCAAACGATCTGGTATCATGTATTGAAACCTATTTTTGGTCTACTTTCCGGTGGTTAGTGTGGTGATTTGCTGTTAGCTGCTCCAATGCTGGAAATTGACTGCTTCAATATAGAATGAGGACACTGTTAATGCTTCAGACCCTAAGGCTTGTGCCTCCAGAAGTACTCGAGTAGCATAGTATATGTTGGATAACAATTCTAACCTCAAAATGAATTTAGCGTCCCAAAATTACTCATTGGTGGAAGATTAGAGAATATATTAGGTTTTGTCCGGCATCTGTATGGGGGCGCCACTGTGCGGCCGCCTGTCGTCGAAGCCAATGAGCAGTGGCTGGCTACTATCCCGGCGATTATGGTTGGATCTGCGCTGCTTATTTAGAGTCGATTTTTGCCCATCGACTAAAGTGAGCTGAGCCCCAAGACTAGGGTGGTCTAACCGGTAGTACCGAAACCGGTAATACCGGTATTACCGGCCAATTTTGGGTACCGAAAATACCGATATTAGAGACGGAAAATACCGGTATTTTCGGTATTTCAAATTTTGCTGTCAGTATCAAAAATCTGGAATAATTTTCACCTACTTATATCAGCTCAACTGCCTGTAATCGCATATCAGTACCATATGAACCGGTGCCAGCGAAAGTGGTACATAAACCATTTTTGTCAATTTTGAGTTTTTTACACCAACGGCTTCTATTTGCAAAGATAATAATGAAAAAATAATTTTTGGCAACTAAATCTGGACATATGCACATTTTATTTTCTGGTATATATCACAATGGCCATTTCGTTGCCCGAAAAAGTGGTACATGTACAGTTCTACCCACTAAAATCAGCTTATTTAAAAGAAAATTCAGCAACATGACTGATTTTACAACAGATTTCAATCCTATTTTGAATTTTAAGATAGTTTACTGCCATTTAGAATGATTTAAAAAATGTACATGTACCACTTTTACTGTCAACGTTTTTCGGTTTCTGTTTCCTTTTGTTCCCATTAATAGTGGTACATGTGCAATTTGTTCCAATAAACTTGAGTTTTGTCATAAACTTCGCTTATTTTTGCCTTTCTCGTACAACAAAGTTGTACCTGAAAGGCTTTCATTTCGCTCCCAAAACGTACTTTTTATAGAGCGCTTGTAGACCCATATTATTATATACCATTCGATTCAGCTCGACAAACTGAGCAAATGTCTGTCTGTTCGTGTGTGTGTGTGTGTGTGCGTATGTGTGTGCACATTGAAACATTAGACAATTTTTCTAGTACTAAACCTGAATCGATTTTGCTACAACAAGTTGCATTCGATGGGGAATGTTTTCTTCTTGTTCGCTATTGAATTTCATAATGATGGCACGTCTCAAAAAAATAGTAAATATTCAAAGAGTTATGAGACATCATTATTTCGTAACAAATAAGCTATCGATTTTCTAGGTTATGTTCTCCCAAGACACAATTTATTCGAAACCGGCACACTGACAGCATCAGCGTCTCTTGAAGATGGCTGGAGAGATATTCGATCCGCCATTGGTAGCACCGCAACCGCTGCACTTGGCACGGTGCCCCCGGATCGGAGAAACGACTGGTATGACGGCGAATGTGAGCAGTTAGTAGAAGAGAAGAATGCAGCATGGGCGAGATTGCTGCAACACCGCACGAGGGCGAATGAGGCACGATATAAACAGGCGCGGAACAGACAAAACTCGATTTTCCGGAGGAAAAAGTGTCAGCAGGAAGATCAAGACCGTGAAGAGACGGAGCAACTGTACCGCACTAATAACACACGAAAGTTCTATGAGAAATTGAACCGTTCACGTAAGGGCCACGTGCCACAGCCTGATATGTGCAAGGACATAAACGGGAACCTTCTTACGAACGAGCGTGAGGTGATCCAAAGGTGGCAGCAGCACTACGAAGAGCACCTGAATGGCGATGTGGCAGACGAAGATGGCGGTATGGTGATGGACCTAGGGGAACGCGCGCAGGACATAATTCTACCGGCCCCGGATCTCCAGGAAATCCAGGAGGAGATTGGCCGGCTGAAGAACAACAAAGCCTCTGGGGTTGACCAACTACCAGGAGAGCTATTTAAACACGGTGGTGAGGCACTGGCTAGAGCGCTGCACTGGGTCATTACCAAGATTTGGGAGGAGGAAGTTTTGCCGCAGGAGTGGATGGAAGGTGTCGTGTGTCCCATCTACAAAAAGGGCGATAAGCTGGATTGTAGCAACTACCGCGCAATCACATTGCTGAACGCCGCCTACAAGGTACTCTCCCAAATTTTATGCCGTAGACTAGCACCAATTGCAAGGGAGTTCGTGGGGCAGTACCAGGCGGGTTTTATGGGCGAACGCTCCACCACGGACCAGGTGTTCGCCATTCGCCAAGTACTGCAGAAGTGCCGCGAATACAACGTGTCCACACATCATCTATTCATCGACTTCAAAGCCGCATATGATACAATCGATCGGGACCAGCTATGGCAGCTAATGCACGAAAACGGATTTCCGGATAAACTGACACGGTTGATCAAAGCGACGATGGATCGGGTGATGTGCGTAGTTCGAGTTTCAGGGGCATTCTCGAGCCCCTTCGAAACCCGCAGAGGGTTACGGCAAGGTGATGGTCTTTCGTGTCTGCTATTCAACATCGCTTTGGAAGGGGTAATACGAAGAGCAGGATTAACACGAGTGGTACAATTTTCAATAAGTCCGTCCAGCTATTTGGCTTCGCCGACGACATAGATATTATGGCACGTAACTTTGAGAAGATGGAGGAAGCCTACATCAGACTGAAGAGGGAAGCCAAGCGGATCGGACTAGTCATCAACACGTCGAAGACGAAGTACATGATAGGAAGAGGTTCAAGAGAAGACAATGTGAGCCACCCACCGCGAGTTGGCATCGGTGGTGATGAAATCGAGGTGGTAGAAGAATTTGTGTACTTGGGCTCACTGGTGACTGCCGAAAATGATACCAGCAGAGAAATTCGGAGGCGTATAGTGGCTGGAAATCGTGCATACTTTGGACTCCGCAAGACGCTTCGATCGAATAGAGTTCGCCGCCGTACCAAACTGACCATCTACAAAACGCTCATTAGACCGGTAGTCCTCTACGGACACGAGACCTGGACAATGCTCGTGGAGGACCAACGCGCACTCGGAGTTTTCGAAAGGAAAGTGCTGCGTACCATCTATGGTGGGGTGCAGATGGCGGACGGTACATGGAGGAGGCGAATGAACCACGAGTTGCATCAGCTGTTGGGAGAACCATCCATCGTTCACACCGCGAAAATCGGACGACTACGGTGGGCCGGGCACGTAGCCAGAATGTCGGACAATAACCCGGTGAAAATGGTTCTCGACAACGATCCGACGGGCACAAGAAGGCGAGGTGCGCAGCGGGCAAGGTGGATCGATCAGGTGGAAGATGACTTGCGGACCCTCCGTAGACTGCGTGGCTGGCGACGTGTTGCCATGGACCGAGCCGAATGGAGAAGACTCTTACATACCGCACAGGCCACTTCGGCCTTAGTCTGAAATAATAATTGAGTTCTCCAAGCGCAGTTTTTCGCACACTAACGTCACTGTATAGAATATATATAGTAAAAGTGGGTGGTAATCTTGTTGCGGCAAAAATATCACCAATACTTTTGGAGGAAGACAGAACACATTGACAGGAATACAGCGAAGTCACGCACACCTCCATTCATTTGGAGAAGTCAATAATAATACACTGACAGCATAGAATACACAGCTTACACGGAAGAAAAAACCCATTAATGAGTTAAAAAGTACCTATTTTAAGATTTCATGTATACACTGAAAATTCTAGTTTATTTTTTCAAAATGACCTAAGAAACATATTTTCATGAATGAATTTTAATATTGCGATCAACAGACCAATATGATAGCTTTTGATTGCGGTACACAAATTAATTCATGGAAAAAAGGTGACATATGTTCTTTTTAAAAGTTAAGCGTTATTTCTGCCATTTCTTTCCCCTATGGGCCGATGTGAGACGTGAGAAGTGCGAAGAAGAGGAGTGAAAAGTAAAGCCCCAAACGCAATACAACGGAACGGCGACGGAAATGGCAAATTTGACAGAAAATATATGGGCTAACTGTCAAATTTTCCGTTTCCGTCGCCGTTCCGTTGTATTGCGTTTGGGGCTTTCAAGAAGTAAGAAAATGAAAATGAGAAATGAAAAATCACCAGATGATCCGAAATGAAAACAAAATGTTTTTCCAAATTTAATCTAGACTATCCTTTGAAAAGAGCTGAAATTTTTTTGCTAATATTTTCAAATGGATATAATAGAAAAACGACGCATCCCACAAAAAAGTGTTGTATGGGTGACCATCGCAAAATCAGTCAAAATTTCTAGTGAAAATATCGGAAACAATCCAAATTGAGCCCTACACTGAAAAAAATCAGTTTAAAAATTTTAAAGTCGATTTGCGAAAAAATGCTCTTTTTTTATTTAAATGAAATTTTGTCTCAAGATAGGTGATTATGTTCCCTACCAACCGTCCATACATCGCAAGCTGGGCACTCTTAAGGAAAAAAAGTTTTTCTAACAAAAACTTTTTCTTGTCGGAATTATTTTCAGTGTATTTTCATCTGAAATTAAACCAATGAAAGCCATCGTTATAGAACCCCAAGCAAATCTATTTTTATGATACATTGTCTAATTTAGTCACTAAATATAGTTTGTTTTTAAATTAAGAGTAATATTAAAAAGGGTTTATATCTTCAAAAAATATTATATTCCATTATTAGCTTCTTTAGTTGCGACCAGTTACGACCAAAACATTGTACTCTGCCTGACTGTACAGGAATAATTAATATGAGTATATATGTATACATATGTTAAAGACACTGAAAAAATCAATTCCGTCAAGAAAAAGTTTTTGTTAGAAAAACTTTTTCCCTTAAAAGTGCCCGGCTTGCGATGTATGGACGGTTGGTAGGAATATAATCACCTATCTTGAGACAAAATTTCTTCCAAATCAAAAAGAGCGTTTTTTGCAAATTGACTTTTATTTTTTAATTGATTTTTTAGTGTAGGGTTCTATTTAGAGTTTTTCAAAAGTTTTATTAGAAAGTTTGAATGATTTTACGACAGTCACCCATACAACACTTTTTGTGGAAGCGTCGTTTATCGATTATATCCATTTGAAAAATCAGTAAAAAACAAGTTTGACCCTTTTCAAAAGATAGTCTGCATCAGATTTGGAAAACCTAAGTATGCACTTTTCTTTTACAGCACCTTTTAAGTATTGACCAATAAATTGACAAAAAGTCAACTGAACAATAAGAACACTTTGCAAGTTCCCAAAAAGTCCTATTTGGCTTCATGCATTTCTATTACATTTCTCGCATAACTTTTCAAAAGGACCTAAGTAACATTTTTCCTTGAATTCTCTGTTAACTTTTCAAAAGCACCTAAGTAACATTTTTTTCATGAATTAATTTGAATACTGCAATCAATAGTTTTCATGTTGTTCTGTTGATTGCAGTACTCAAATTAATTCATTAAAAAAAATGTTACTTAGGCCCTTTTGAAAAGTTATGCGAGATTTATAGTACAGCAAAAAGCCATCTAGTAGAAAATCTAGATGGATTATTCCATTGCTGACAAACGTTCATTTCGAACCAAACACCGCAAGTTGCTGGTTGATTTTTTTGTCATATACTCTGTCTCGCTCAAACCAACAGCGAATAATCTAACGACTACTTTCACGAACACTTTATTGTCAGATTTTCTGGATATGATACACTGCGCGGCGTTTGTAATGTTCCCAAATGGGTACCTGCACAAAACTTCACGCGGCGAATGACTGTCGAAAGGTACGGCCGCGACAAACGATACACCGCAATGCTATTCATCCATAAGAATCAAGTAAACAGGGGTAGAAAGCGCGGCGGTACCTTTCATGAAAGGTTCGCCGCGTGCAATTTTGAGAAAATCAGGCAATAAGGACCAGCCACTTTAACCGACCGTGTCCATTTAGCAAGTATGGTGTTGAATATAATCTGTAGATTAAAAAACCAGTTTAATAAAGTAAAAAAACTCAGCAAGTAACCGCACAATATTGAGTAAAACAAATTAAGTGTGTAGCATTTCCACATTCAATGAATAAATTTCGCACCGTGTATACTGACAGCATTAAAGTTTGTATTGCTTCTTTTCTGTGCTTTATTAATGATGCTAACCTCTCAAGCAAAGCTTTCCAAAGCTTCAAATGTGGAACACGAAAACTAACACACGCGCTATAGAGACCGAAGCCGATGACTTTATCCGCTCGCATCAACACAGTTGTAAAAATTTCATCGTTGGAAATAAAAATCGCATTCGTACATGCTTTCTCGTGCGCTCGTTACGTTTGCTGCCATTTTTTCCTGCTTTGGAAGGAAAGAAGAGGCGTGTCATTGAGGCTAACTGCTTATTGGGTTGGGTGGTTTGGGTGGAATGATGGTGTAGTTTGGGCATTTGGGTGATTTGAACATAACGTTCGTTTTCATACACCTCATTATTTCCATATTATGCGGCTTTTTTCCATTGATATTTATGAGAATTGTGTTGTTAATTTTCACAAATGTACTTGTACAATTATTACACAAAGGCATGCAAAATCAATGTATGACATACAACTAGTTTTATTGAATTTTAATATTACATTGATGAAAAAACACTACGTGGGAATCGGCCCTAAAACAATTGTAGACGCGCTGTCTGGACAGTTAATCCATATTGTAGGTATTTTATAATGTATTTTTTAAAACGTGCCGCTGCGCTAATTATTGTACTATTTACCCTCGATCGCATATTTGTAACATATGCATTTTTTCCTTTCTCGTACAACAAAGTTTGTTGCCGAAAGGCTATATGATTGCTCCAAAAAAACTTTTGATGATAGAAGGCCCGGAGACCCATAGTGTTATATACCGATCTACTCAGCTCGACAAACTGAGGTGACGTCTGTTTTTTTTGTGTATGTATGTGTATGTGTACAAATTTTGTAGACACACGTTTTAAAACTTAGAATTATCCGATTTACTCGCAACAAGTTGCATTCGACAGGGAATTGTTTGCTATTGAAAATGGGCCCGATCATTGCTTTTCGGAATTATTGAAAAATCATTGTTTTTTCCCACAGGTCCCCCTTGGAAAAAAAATCAACAAACAATTGTTTTTGAATGGTGGCGAGGCAAAAATATTAAAAATGATCGAAAAAATGTGATCTATTCACCCAAAGAGCTTTTTTGACCTTTTTAAAGTGATTTTTTCAATATATTTTATAATGCACGAGAAAGGCATCATCACTGCTAGGTGGATTAATCTGGGTTTTTACTTCTATCATTAGGCACATCAGTCATAACATGTAGGTACAGTTTAGTTGTAAAAAAATGCAAATATGAATTTATTATTCGATGTTTTTGGGAAAATGCGTCTCCTGAAAAAAATACTCAATGTAACATGTACCACTTTCGCTGGCACCGGTTCAAAACATGAAATCCAGCATAGATGGGGCAAATATTTGATTACACGCAGTGAAGACTCATCGAGCAAAAAATACAACAATTAAATGCGCGCATGAGTAACTTTGCCCAAGTGAGCATCATTGACGACGTTTACGCTACAACAAAAATCGATCAACATCGTCATCAATCATACCTGTTGCTTCATTATTGCTGCGAATTACTTTTTCTTCAATGAACATTGTTTTTTTTTTGGTCTTTATTTGAGAGGTTTTCCTAGGGCATAGGGCCTCTAAACATTGTTGATATCGTCGAGAATTTTCCCGCAATATATGAAATTGTAAAAAAGATACGAGCCGTAGTAGTGGTTTTCCGGAGATCACCGGTGAAAAACGATTTTTTGCAAAAATATGTCCGTTCTGAATTCGTGGCCAGGACAGATCTCGACTATTGGAGAGTACATTGCTTCCATCTAAGAGACAGTGGTTAGTCCCAAATCAATATCTGTGGAAACGGATGAAATTGATGCTACTCTCATACAATAGTCTTGGCTTGTACCACCTTCGAATTTGTGCGAATTGCTCAATGCTAATGCTAATGCTAAATATGTCCGTTCTGAATTCGGAAAAGAATTTTAATTAGTGTTGAGAAAATTATTTTGAGCTTTTTAGTGGAATGTCTTCACTTGTCATAAGACGAGATTATACAATCCCATTTAATTCCACCACTTAATTGTACCTTGACAGATACGTATTTCGACCTCAACAGTAAGCTTGTCTTCAGTGTCTCGTACTCCAATCCAAGAGAGACGATCCAAATACGCCGATCTTTTTGCTTTTTTGAATAATTCTGCCGTGAAGCAATTAATCAGAGACGATTTTGGCATTTTCTTTGAGGCATTGATTAAGCAAGCGTATGGGATCTTGAAGCGTCTAATCATTCCTGATACGATCGTTGAAACTGAGACAACGACCATACCTGACGATCGGTACGAAGAAGATGGATATTTTTATGGTTTATCGGTTAAAGAAAAACTTGTGAAGAGACTGTAGCGTTGCTGGTGGCAAATACGTTGACGCCAGGATCCTTGCACTCAATCCGTAAAAAATTCTCCTACTATGAATCGGAAAGGATTAAGAGCACTGATTTTCGACGGTCTTGGAACCATTCGTCCTACTTCGGTTGAGAGGGCATTCTCAGTTGTTGGCAACATTGCTAACAAAATCCAATGCGGATTGGGAGATGAGTCGCTCAGTATGTAATATCTACTTAAGTTTCGCTTTGCTCAGCTCAACAAGCAATGATTTTAACATTTGAAGTTTGTCAACAAATATTGTTTTTCATCCAAAACTTTAAATCAAAAGTTTTTCTTTTACAACCTGAAATTTTCACAAAAACCGGTATTCTACCGGTATTACCGGTATTGACTTCATCAAATACCGAATACCGGTATTTAACAAAAATGGCCAATACCGACCACCCTACCCAAGACCAAGGTACATAGATCACTAGTTACAGTGGTCTAAGCAGTCGCTGGATGACACCACGCATAAGTAAGTAGTGGGGACAGAAAAAGTGACAGCTGGGGAGTTTTCTGGCTAGCAAAACGTGACTGATGTTTCCGAATCCATGACTTGAATTACGGTGTATTTTTGCTGGTTCGCGAATTCAGGATCGCATTTTTTTTACGTTTGAGTAGGGACACGGCAGGTATTTCCGTCCATCGCACGGTGCCCCCAGAAGCGAATATTATCGCACTTTCATGAACCTCCATGGTTTTCTCACGAAAAGAAAGCTTTGAGCACCAGGAAAAGGATACAGGGAGTTTTAAAATCTTTCATCGGTGAAATTTTGAATACGTCCTATTTTAAAATTGTACGGTTTTCCCCATATACATACATGTTAGCTGCAAAATATAAATATATAGTGCTTTCCTTTTCAATAGTAATTTAATCAAGTATTGTTGAAATGCCAGTAGCAATACAAATAAATGAATGTTTTTCGACATTCGGGTAATGTGTCCAGCCCAAGTGAGTTTGTCATACAATAAAACTGGTCGAACTATGAATGTGATGGCAACAGTGCTGAATGCGTAAGTTTTTGCTCTTAATTGCACAGTTTACTCTCCAGATTAGACAATCCAATGTTTTCAAGGTAATAAACCCATATGTCAAGACATGTTATAATATTGAGTAAGTGATATGTTCCTAATAATCATGAAGATCGATCCCGAAAAGCTCTGGAAAAGCTGGAAAGGAAATCCTAATAAAAGATATGAGCAAAGACCAATTCACTATTGCATTATCACGAAAAATTCAACGAATTTTATTGGATAATAGGTATTGTAAGAAAAGTGTCACATGTAAACATAATAAATTAAAACAAGCAATTAATATTCGCTTTCCTAATGCATCAGTAATTGTCTGAGCACAGAGATGTAAAATTTAATGATTAAAATAAGAACAAATCACTGGTATAAAAAATTTACATGGACAGATAAATCAACCCAAAACATGAGTTCAAAAAACCTACTGAAGAGAACATCGCAACAAAATTAACCCAAAATTTGGGTAGTTTTTCCTGTCTTTGATTCTGATAGAACGAGAGCAAGATGCAAGCACCTCACTGGGGTAGTTCGGCCCAATAACCTAAATTTGAGTAAATTTAATATTCTCAATTTTCTGTGTATCAAAGTTTACTTTGGGTAAATTAAACTTAGCTTTCAGTATTTTTTTACATGTGATTCAAGGCAAACTACCTAGTGCTAGAAAAGTAATTTTATTTAAAATTGGGTTATTGGTCCGAAGTACGGTTTCGACTGAAGACAACCCACTTTCGGGTAGCTTTGGTTTTCCGTGTAGCAAAAGACTCAATACTTATGCAATCTTTAAACGACCAGCTTAGCAAGTATTTTCCATCCAAATTACCTGATTTTGGCTAGTTTCACTCACTCGCAGTAGGAAAGAGATAGCAAACAAAAGTACCCACAAATGGGTAAACATTGGCATTTGCACACATCTTTTATTAGTATTGGCATTCCAAACACAGAACGCAAACTAAGTTGCGGCGCTTTTCATGATCGATCTTCATAACTTTTGAGAACATATCACTTACTCAATATTATAACATGTCTTGACATATGGGCTGGACATATTACCCGAATGTCGAAGAACATTCATTTATTTGGAAGATTTCGTATTGCTACTGGCATTTCAACAATACTTGATCTAATTACTATTGAAAAGGAAAGCCCTATATATTTATATTTTGCAGCTAAAACATGTATGTATATGGGGAAAATCATACAATTTTAAAATAGGGCGTATTCAAAATTTCACCGATGAAAGATTTTAAAACACCCCGTAACCTTTTCCTGGTGCTCAAAACTTTCTTTTCGTGAGAAAACCACGGAGGTTCATGAAAGTGCGATAATATTCGCTTCTGGGGGCACCGTGCATCGTCGTAGGGGCTAAAACCAACGAAAGCAACGTACATTTGCTAGAACTCCACTATTGCAGAACGTTTCTCCTAAGCTTACGATTTGATACGTATGAGTTTTACAAAAAAGCGTCTCTTTTATTGGTTTTCGAGACCATGACGAACAGACGAAAATACCTGCCGTGTCCCTACATGGTTTGCTAGATTTTTGCATCAAAATAAACTGGCCAACTCTCTCAACAAGGTGGTAAGGCGTGTTTGACGTATTAAATCACCTCCATTTAATACACATTGCTTCAGACTATAAGGGTTAAGAAAGAACATTTCACAAAACTTTATCTTTATATTGCATCAGTGCAGTTAATTATGCATCCTGAAGTTTTATCTTACAATCAATTCATCATGGATTGTAAATCTTTGATTCTCTGATGATTTTTCATTATGATTGGATCAAATGAGTTTCATTGGACATACTTTTCGAAATTTCTGAGAAATTTTAATCGTTCTTAAAATGTCTTCAATTTCAACTTATTTTTAATTTAACATGTAAATATATATTAGAAGCACTTTCAAAACTTACAGAAAACATATAGAAACAACTATCCTCATGCTTCGTAACGGTTTTACCAGTAGGATGAGCAAGCCTTCAGTTGGCTTTGAACCTGTTTTCCTTCGCAATTTTTTTATTACAGTTTGCGCTATTATTCCGTGTAATGGCGCCAATGGGATTTACGTTGGTACCAATGTCTCAAGCAATCGACAGACGCCACGACTCTACTTCCATATTTACCCTTTACCAAGATGTACTGAAAGACTTTAAGACTTTGAGATCTCTTAAAACAACATTCAATAAATTTGAACACACACATATTGATTGTAGAAATTGGTAACAAATGTTCATACATGTAGGTTGATTTGTTTTACCTTTCGATATGCTGCCACCACCAGTAGGTGGATTAATTCGAGTTTTTCTGCACACAAAGTCTCATACCAATAAATCCTGCATTTCCGAATCTGCGGCCAATTCTCGCCTTTTGTTATTTTTCGGTTCGGGAGATAATTTCTCTCGCTATGCTTCCGAAAGCATTGCACGGTTCAGGACACAACATTGGAAAGATGCAGTTTCTCACACTTCGACCTGGCGGATATGGAAACGGGATTTTTTTTTTGTGCAAGGAGATGGTTAAAGAAAACGCAGCTGCTTTCCTTTGGTCGTCCATTCCAAAAGAAGCGGTCGGTGGAATTTTCGGTATGGAGTGACATTCGACGATTTAATCTTAATCGTACCAGAAGACTTCTGCAGCGGAATAGCGAAATTAATGGAGTGTTAAGTGCATAGATTATTTTTGAACCTGAGAGCATGACCGACTAGTTCGTAGTTGTCATAGATGTAACTAGAGTCGTGGACTAGCGGGGGCCATGACCCCAGTTCAGTTGGAGGTGTATTTTTCTAATTCGCGGCACGCCTCCTGATTAGTCCAACATTTTGTTTTTGACGAATTGGGCGGATTTTTCGGTGTTTCATTTCAACACGAGTAATAAAAAACGAGAAATTTTCTAAATATAAATAAAATCAATGAAAAATTGAAGCACCAACCACCTAAAGTGCTATGTAGACCTTTTTATGTGATTGTTTAATAAATATTCTTCAATGCACGAGAAAGGCATAATAACTGCTAGGTGAAAGAATCTGGGTTATGTTAGTGTCTCACGGCTAAATAAATCATAAATCAATTATGCCTTTTCTCTAAATGTGGGCGGTACACAATTATTTATTTTCTTTTTTTGCCGATTTATCAAGGGTGCCCACAACCGAACCATAAAAATTTTTGGCCAAAAGGGTCGTTTGGCCGAAGGGCCATTTATAAAAATAGGACATCGCTTTGTTCTCCTAAATCTCTTTAATAAAAAGAGAGATAATACCATATTCTCATTTCTCACTTCTTACTGTAAAATGAGGAGCGCGAAGTGAGTAGTAAGACGTCTCACTACTTACTTCGTGCTTCTCTTATTTTACAGTGAGAAGTGAGAAATGAGGAATGAGGATTGAGACGTCTCTCTTCTTAAAGAAGATTCCTATTCGGCCAAATGACCCTTTCGTCCAAATGACCCTTTCGGCTAAACGACCCTTTCGACCAAATGACCCTTTCGGCCAAACGACCCTTTCCGCCAAATAAGCCTTTCGGCCTATGAGGCCTTTTGGCCAAATGACCTATTATGGTATTTTCCATATTTCCAAAGTAAAACATAAATCATACAGATGGCTAGTTTTATGGCTAAATATTGACAATCAATAAATTTTAATCCGAAAACATCGTCAAAATCGGTAACTTCTCTAGATGCACGGTAATCAATCATTGGCCTATCATGTTGCAGTTTGGGACAATCGCTTGTTGCGAGTTGCGTATGTCCTGACATTTACAAAAGAGGACAACGTTGTTGTCATTGGCAATGGTTCAGTTTTACATTCCTTTGGTCTGGTTTTCCAAGCGAGAAAATTCTCACACTACCTTTTTTTCCGCTTACGTATAAGTTCCCGAAGTCACGTCAATTAGCTAATCTCTTCAATTAGATAGAATTAATTTCTTTCCAAACTTTCTCACTGCTGCCTACATTCGCAAATAAAACCCGGAATCACAGAGGATAAACTCTTTTCCCGAAGTAGATTTAATTTCCTTATTCTCCCTCTTTCCAAACAACTTTATTAACGGAAGGAAGTGTCGATGGAAAACCAGGCGCACCGCCTGAAAGCATTCGTCGGCTCTCGGTTGCCTCTGGAAGTGGGAGAACAGAAACCACGGAAACCATCAAAACGACACCTTTGCAGTAGACCAGAACGGTAGCGGAGGAGGAGCTCGTTAAATTCCCAACCCGACCCGACCGCACACTTCAGCAGACTTCACCGGAGTTGACAAAGGCTAGACGATTATGGGAATGGGTGGGAACATGAGCTCGAGTGGGTAACGGAATTTCCTCGCACTGCTCCGCCCGGCCGAGTGGTGACTGGTAGCAGTGGCAACACCACCAAGAGGATGTCGATAGGAAAGGGAAGCTGTCAGTCTTCTCGTTGTCTGTATAATGTAAGGATATGCGATGGATTCGTAGAGGTGACTGCTTGGAATGGATTGCCGTTGTACAACCTTATAACGCACCATACAATACTAAAGAAAAATTACAAATATTTCTTTATATTTAAATGATTTAGTGTAGTTTTGATGTTATGAAGTTGCGTCATGAAAATGATTATTTTGAGCTATACGAGTCTGGTCGTATCGGGCTATCGCATAGTATGAATGTGAGGACTATATTGAAAGTCCTTTTTTCGATATCGCATCCCCATAGCACAACTTGCAGTCATTTTCACGGCAGCTACACCCGTTCCGAGGAATACGACGAGAGGTAATATTAAATGGCACAATATGATATGATAATTATATTTTAATTATGAAGCCATTATCATCGAGAGTCGGGTTCGTGTTCGGGGAGCAATGGGGGGGTGATATCCGGGTGATTTTGCGTGTCGCTTATGCGGGTGGGTGATGACAACCGGCAATCATCTTGCGCCGGCAGACTGAGTCACAAGAATCGAAGGGCGAGGGAAGTTTTCTGCTGGGAGAAAATCTAAGCCGCCACAAAATAGGATAATGATTACCGAGTTGAGTTGCGGAGGTATAAGGAGGTTAATTGATGATTGAATAACACGCCAGAAGTTTGATGGTGGATCTTTCTGGGGGAATATTTGTGACTGCAGGCTGGAGTTTTGTGGGGATCATTAAATGCTTGTAGGTAATTGAAGCCGATTGGGAAACAATTAAAAGTGTGACGCCACTGTGAAGAATGGTGGGATATGCATGAAAATTGAAAATCTTAGATCAGTTATCTCTAGGACATACGTTAGCTTTTTAAGGCAGTTGGCTCGAATTGTAATTGATCCAAGAGGTGTCTGGAATCAATCAAATTACGCCAGTCGATAAAATGATGCACAACCTTTTTTACAAAACCGATGACGTCCAAACATATATCTCGCAATATGTATTTATTATTTAAAATGAATATGTATTTACAGCCGACGATGCATAAACTTTGGACCGCGGAATGATAGCGAAGCACATCTTCCTCCGCAACGCAAGAATACCCACAAGGGAATATTGAATCCGACCACTACCTCGTTGCAGTATGCCTGCGCTCAAAACTCTCGACGGTGTACAACATATTGGGCGGCTACAAGGCGACAGATTAGCCCAAGATTACGCTCAGCGACTGGGAATAGCACTTCCTAGGAAAAGCAGCTAGACCTACGCCGATCTACTGTATAAAAAGCCGATTTACTGTCTAAAACGAGAGCTGTGCGCCGCGGCCGCCGACGATTTTTATGCGTCGCCGCCACCGCCGTTTTTGACCGGCGCGCCGCTGTAATTTTTTGACCGCGCCGCCGGTGAATTATGAGCGAGCCGTTGAAATAATTTAAGTGCTGTAGCCTGAGGGTACTTCTGGGAATTTATTCTCTCCCCAATTTGTTAGAAGAAAAATTCCGTTCAAACCCTTATACATTTGAAAAATTTCGGCTGCACCGCTGGAAAGAACATGTACACTCAACTGTCTTTTTGTGTCACTTTGTTGTTAGGATGCAAAATGATTTTTTGTTAAGATTACTTGTTTTTCATTTAATTGAATTGAATTCTTTTAAATATGATACATGGCAATCCACGATATGATACATGGCAATCCATTATTACTATGTTATCGCCAGGTTTGTTTCAGGTCTTCCAATAATTTCCTGGGGAGATCTCCACGCGTAAACTAATATCAATATTCCTAGTGATTTATGAATCAAATTGAACATACATTCAACATGTGTTCCATTACAGGTAACCCAAGAATTCCGCGACCTTAAGGTCTATACGGGTAATGAAAGATCTATTAGCTCCTTCTTGAAATTAAACATGCTCTGTTTGCTCCTTCTGGAAATGAACATACTGTTAGTGACGTTTTGGATCAAATAGCATTTGACTTCTTGTTTAAGGGTTATCCAATTTGGTTATTTGGATCACATAGAACATGAACCGTTTTTGAGCATATCTAAGATCCAATAAGGCGTAAACTTAAGGAAATTCTCGGAAGATCTGCAATGAAATAACTTTTAAGGGGATATCCAATTTGGATCTATGAAATACAAAGCGCATACATTTTCAAGGTTTCCCATAAGACGTTCAATATTAATTAGGCACCAATTTTTAAAAAAATAACAGCCTTTTGGGTACGCGAGCATGCCTAAACTCCAGGGAATTCTTGGATGAACTGTGATGGATAACTCTCATCAAATTCAATTCTATGGACCATGGTCAGCATAAACGAATAAAAATAAAATTACCAGCCCTCAAGGAGCTCAAGGCCTATACTTCAGGCAATTGTGTCTTTTGATGAGTCTTTTCTAATTATTATAAAAATTGGAAAACGATCCGTTGCGCTTAAAATTCTATTTGCTAAAGAGAAGCTTAGAAAATGAAAAGATTCTGGATCGTTGTATTTGAAAGACGTGGGACACAAAGTCGGGCAGAAACATAATTCCTAGTTGCTTAATCGAATGCAATACAGAAGTCCCTTTCCTCTCCAACAACGAAATATTCTCGCTACGTCACTGATTTGCAAGATGGGCTATCTTTTTTTTAGAAAATATGATTTTGTGATGACAGACATGATGTAATGTGCCATCAAATAGTTCGATACTGTGAACAGCATAGCATTTCTGACAATGACAAAATCATCATTGAGCCATTTCGTACATAAGAGAGCTAGAAATATTTATGAGCATCTTTTTTACATAACTAGTAATATAACGGGCCTGGTGGTCACTTCTTCCTTATACGCAGAAGGTCGTGGGTTCAGTCCCAGGCCTGTTCCATTCCTCCTACTTTGTAACTTTTCATATATTTCTCATGTTCTAGCAATCTCTATAACTGGAAATGCCGTTGGAATACCGTTTCCATCTTCTATCCTTATACCTACAGCTTGATTAGTTCTGGCAGGTAACTGAAGAATTCGAATAGAATTCGAGATGAGTGAAAAAAAGCTCGTTTCGGCATCCAATTAGAATATACCACCCTTTCATTCTTGTTACATTGGCAACCCGTTTACAAAGACGAACCTCTGCCATAGAACCTAACCCCTAGATTCCAATAAAATTCCACATGAACTCATAACGAATGCAGAGGTGTTCTCGGCTTGCAGTGGGCGAGTGATTGCATTATCAATTCCTTCCCATCCCCGATAAGCCGTGAGGTTGTGGCATTATCGACCATTCAGAAAATTAGAGCTCTCGGACTGTGTTCCATCCATTGATTCCTTGTGCAATTGCAATTGCTGTGGTCAACCATGGAGTGGCAACTACGAAATGCACGGGTCTGGGTCATTTGGCATAAAGTCATTTGGCATAACGCCATTTGGCATAAGGTCATTTGGCATAAAGACCATTTGGCATAATGGTCAATTGGCATAACGGACATTTGGCATAATTTTGAACTGCAAGAAAAGAGTGGGTCATTTGGCATAACGGACATTTGGCATAATTTCAAAATGTGAAAGCTAAAGGGATATTTCATATATTGCTTAGCGTAAATAAAGAAGGCCGAGGCTGTTTTCTGATAAATTTAGACTGATGGTAGACATTCTGCGGAAGAACGAAATAACAAAACGGCAGAATTACTTCCGAGGGAAGGATCACATCCATCATTGACTTATTCCGGCCCCATGCCTACTTTTGAAGTAGGGATTACATCCACCATTGATTCATTCCGGGCATGTGCCTTAAGACCGGATCAAAACCACCATTGCCTTAATCCGGGCAAGCGCCTAACTTTAAAAACTCAAGCAACACACTTGTCGTAGACGAGTTACTAAAACCAATCAAGTCACATATGAGTTATTGCAACCAAATCAATCTGAATTGTTCTATTCGGGGAAAAGATCACATCTACCATTGATTTATTCCCGGAAAGCGCCTACATATAAAGAAGGAGTCACATCCACCATTGCCATAATCCGGACAGGGCCTACTTTTAAAGAAGGGATCACATCCACCATTGCCACAATTCTGGGCACACCTACTTTTAAAGAAGGGATTACATCCACCATTGCTTCAATCGGACAAGCGCCTACTTTTGAAGAACAAATCCTCCATTGTCAGAATTCGTGCAAGTGCCCATTTTTAAAAAAGGGATTACATCCACCATGGCCTCAATCCGGGAAAGCGCTTTCTTTTAAAGAAGGAATCACATCCACCATTGTCATAATCCGGGCAACCACCTACTTTTAAAGAATGGATCACATCCTTCATTGCCATAATACCATGGCCATAATCCGGGCATGCGCCTACTTTTAAAGAAGGGATCACATCCATTGCCTCAATCCGGGCAAGCGCCTGCTTTTAAAGAAGGAATCACATCCTCCATTGCCATAATCCATGTAAGCGCCTACTTTTAAAGAAGGGATAGCATCCACATGGCCTTAATCCGGGCATGCGCCTACTTTTAAAGAAGGGATCACATCCACCATTGCCACAATCCGGGCAAGCGCCTTCTTTTAAAGAAGGAATCACATCCACCATTGTCATAATCCGGGCAAGCGCCTACTTTTAAAGAAGGGATCACATCCTTCTTTGCCATACGCCTACTTTTAAAGAAGGTATCATATCCTTAATTGCCATAATCCAGCCACACGCCTTCTTCTAAAGAAAGGATTAATCCGGGCATGCACCTACTTTTGCATTGCATTACAAATACATTCTTTGCAATGTCTTTTTAATATTGTTATCGACGGGTGTTGTGTAATATTTACTATTCCGGGGTGTTTCCCGCATCACTTAGTCTGTTTAGCGAACGGAAAGAAAAATTATGCCAAATGTCCGTTATGCCAAAAGACCCTCACAATTATGCCAAATGTCCGTTATGCCAAATGACCGTTATGCCAAATGACCGTTATGCCAAATGGCCTTTATGCCAAATGACCTTATGCCAAATGGCGTTATGCCAAATGACTTTATGCCAAATGGCCCGCTCCCGAAATGCACGGCCATCATGCTCGTCCCTTTAACAAAACTGGTAATCCTAAAGGTACATTTTTAGCTAACCCTTCCTAGGAAATTTCTTTTCCCGGAACTCTGGAAAATTCATTTCTGGAATTCTGAAATTTCGGGAACTCCGCCACCAGCGATTCTTTCTGCAGAAGTTCTGGGGATTCAAGACTCCTCCAAGAAGTAAGAGTTTTGAGGAATTGCTCTGTTAAGAATTTTGGATTATTTAATTCAGAGAAATTCTTTTCCCAGAAATTTTGCAAGATTATTTCTTTAGCAATTCTGGGAAACTGGTATTTCAAGAATACAGGGTTATTTATTTATTTATTTATTGTACATGGTCTTCAACTTGTAAATTGCACAGACTGATTGTTTGACTTAATCCTATTTTTAAAAACTAATTTGGTAACATTAAAGTCGAAAAAACAACACACTTCGTTGAATAGTCTGCAGCATAAGTCCAATGGATTATTTTGACCGTAGTGTGTGCGGTGACCACGGATCCATAACAGTTGACGATTCCTGAGTTGACGAGACGGTGCATGAAATCGAACATTCTCCAGGATGTAACGGCAGTCGATGTTGCACGTTATGACGTCGAAAATAAACATCCTCTGAAGCATCACTCGACGGTCTGCCATTGGTTGTAAGTCAATCAAAGCACAACGATTTCGGTATGGAGGCAGGTTTGATGGATCGTTCCATGGTAAGCGGCGCAAGGCGTAGTTGATGAAGCGTTTTTGTATTCTCTCGATGCGTTCAATGTGAACCGAATGATACGGAGCCCAGATTTGCACTCCATACTATAGTATGCTCCGAATTAATGCACAATATAATGATTTGAGAGCATGGACATCATCGAATTGTGCTGTATTCCGCCGTAAGAATCCAAGCATAGCATTGGCCTTAGCAATGGTAACTGATAAATGTTCCGTAAAACGAAGCCTACTGTCGAGAACGATTCCAAGATCTTTGATCGATGTAACCCTCTGAAGCGCTGTGTGATTCAGACAATAGTCATAGGTTATAGAAGATCGGCAACGAGTGAATGTTATGGCTTTGCATTTAGTCGGGTTCATCTGCATACCATTGATCTTGCACCAGTTTGCAACATTCACAATATCAGTATGTAAAGCACAACAGTCTACGAGCGATTTTATGACACGGTATATTTTCAAATCGTCCGCATAAAGCTGTTTTCCAGAGCTCAGGTTGCTACATAGATCATTGACGAAAAGAATAAAGATGAGCGGACCTAGAATACTGCCCTGCGGTACTCCTGTAGAAGTTCTTGAGAATTCCTACCCAGGAGTTCTGATCATTTATTGCTTCAGAAATCATAGGGAATTCTACCTCCAAGGATTTCAGGACTTTGGCCCCTGCAGACTGTAGGGGAAGGGTCGTTTGGCTGAAACCCATTCGGCCGAAAGCCATTTGGCCGAATGCCACTAGGACGAAAGTTGTTTGGCCGAATATGTCATTTGGCCGAACAGACCATTAGGCCGAAAGTCATTTGGCCGAATGGGTCATTTGACCGAAAGGGTCATTTGGCCGAAAGGGTCGTTGGGCCGAAAGGGTCATTTGGCCGAAATGGTCATTTGGTGGAAAGGGTCGTTAGGCCGAAAGAGTCATTTGGCCAAATAGGACATTTGGCCGAACAGGTCATTTGAAAAGTAAGGAGTAAGAAGATAGACGTCTCACTTCTCACTCCTCATTTCTCACTACTCACTGTAAAAAAAGAGGAACGCGAAGTGAGTAGTGAGACGTCTCACTACTTACTTCGCGCTTCTCACTCATTTCGCGCTTCTCTCTTTTTACAGTGAGAAGAGAAAAATAAAGAGTGAGAAGTGAGTCTCTCTTCTTATTCCTAATTTCTCACTTTTCAAATGACCTATTCGGCCAAATGACCCTTTCGGCCAAACCACCTATTCGGTCAAATGACCCTTTCGGCAAATGACCCTTCGGCCAAACGACCCTTTCGGACATTCTACCCTTTCGGCCAAGCGACCCACTCTGCCAAATGACCTGTTCGGCCATATGGCCCTTTCGGCCAAATGACTTTCTGCCATATGGGTTTCGGCCTAATGGTTTGTTCGGCCTAGTGGCATTCAGCCGAATAGTTTTCGGCCAAACAACCCTTCCCCGTTATTTTTCTTTAATTATGAACAATACCAATTTTTTGGGAAACGACTGTGGGGTTTAATCATAGATCATTAATTAACGGCTACGCAGTCTCATATGATTAAAACGAGTTTTTATTCGTCCGACGTTTCGATAGCATTCTTCCCCTGAAGAAGACACTAATCCCGTGTCGAAACGTCGGACGAATAAAAACTCGTTTTAATCATATGAGACTGCGTAGCCGTTAATTAATGATCTATGATTATGAACAATTTCTCTATGACTCTGAGAAATTTCTGCTGCATGAATTCTGGGAAACTGATTTTCAAATCATTCTTGGTTCTTCCATCTCAGGTGGTCTGAGAACTTGCCCATTAAGGAATTATGGGTAATAATTCCACCCAAAAATCTAAATAAATGCAACACCATCGCCTCCCTTCCAGCAACGCAGGTATTCTTTTCTCTCACTGGAAATCTCCCCCAGATATTTTGGAGAAATTCTCCTCTAAGATTAGTATTTTTGGAGAATTCCTCCTTCAGAAGCTCTGGGATATTCCAATTCCAACGCAGTGTTCCATTCATCGCTAGCTATTCTACAACGACTTTTTCAGGGTGTCGACTCAAATTTGAGAATGAAATTCCCTGACTTTCCCTGACTTTCCAGACCATTTCTCGAAAAATTCCAGGTATAAAAAATGTGTATACAAATCTCTGCATGTTTGAATTCTGTCCATGTTCTAGGGTTACTGGAAGCCCAATCACTTCTAGAGGCAAAACATTAAGGATATGTAGAATTTCGTAGGTAATTCTGGTCGTTCACAAAGAATCAAGTAAATACGCAGAACTCCTGAGAGGTTTTCATAATTCACATCTTTCCAAACATTGATTGGGAACTCTCATGCACCCTCTGGAGTCGCAATAGACCTCCAAGACTACTGACACGACTTTTATTGGCACGACTTTTGAACTCTTCCAAACCTTCTAGAAATCCTTCTAAATCGTTAAAAAATCTTACGGGTTGGGTATTTTCGTGGACATCGAGAAACCTCTATTGGCTCAAAATAATACTTACGGAGTAAGAATTTTTATTCATTCTCTGTGGAGTTAACGGACTTCTAAAAATAGTCACGGACGTTGAAATCTTCCAGATAATCCGGAATTCAATCCCTCCAAGCTCACATAAATCCATGCAGCACTTACAGTAAGCCCAGAAAAATATTCTAATCATGCAATACTTGAAATATTTTGGTCTGAATACTCTCAGTTCGTTTAATATTTGCCGATTGTGGCCTTTGGCAATGGCCCCATGGAAAAATATAAAAAATAGTCATTTTTTTGAAGAAGTGGCATAGCTAGGCTCTTATGCTAAGGGGAGCTACACCTACTCCTCCGTATATTCTATCGATTTTTATTTTTTGCCAAAAGTGAATCGATAGTCTTAGAATTACAACATTGTTTTATTTATAAAAAGTTCAACTACTATCAACTATATGTCAGACAAGTATAACACCAACACGCAATGAAATTTTGAAAGGAACATCTATTGGAGTTTTTTCTCGTGGTAACAAGTTTGAAGATTCATTGGCATATTTTTTGTATGAATCCTTTCACCAAGTCATTTCAATTTAAATTTGAGAAAAAACCATACAATCTACCAAGTTTTAGGACCAAAGCTTTGGGAAAAAATACTAAACATCCATCAAGGAGCTCTGTTGAGCGAGCTCTTGGAAATCCAATGGGATTTTTTTTATATTTCAGGAGAATTCTGAAGTAATTTAGAAAATTTTCTGAAGGGAATAATTATCTTCACAAAAAATACTAAAGCATTTTCACTAAAGTAATTTCTGGAAAAAAAAATCTCAAAGATAAACCAGAATATTTCCTGATAAAATTGTAAAATAAACATCAAAAACAGCGAATGTTAAACTGAAACATTATTATTGACAACAACATTTTCCTCCACTTGCGTCCAAGTATGGTTATGGAGTTTCGAGAAAACATTTTATTAAGACCACCGCCACCTACGTGCATGAGGTAGACCGTATGATGCTTTTATCCACTATCATTCTCTCTACATGACTAATAATTTGACCACCTAAGGACATGAGGATCGGCCAATGACTTTATAAGCCCATCATCAAATGGAAGTTTTTAACGAAATGTTTTTAAATGTTTTTTTAACGAAATGTTTTTAAAACCTAAATAATCTTCTTTGGAGATGATGCCGATGCTGTGGAGTATTGTCAAAGGTCCACAAAGCTAGTATTCGGCGTTTTCTTTCAACAAGCTTCTAAAAATATAATTGTTGGTTGTAGGTTGAACATTTTTGATGATTATTTGTGTATCGGTTCTGAACTATTTTCATCAAAAGGTAATATGATATATTATAGTTGGCTACTAATCAGCAATTTGAATTTATCGAGATAGATCGCATTTTTTCCCATTTCCAACTTATTCGAGTCAGTGGAAACAAATTACTTAGTCGAGTCAAGTACGAGACACTGGAGACGACCTTACTGTTGCGGTCGAACGACGTATCTGTCAAAGTTACAATAAATCAGTGGAATTGAATGGAATTGTACAAACTCGTCTTATGACCAGTATTTGAACGAACTCCAAGAACTTCTTTTGTTTAATGGGAACATGACTTGAACGCTACTGAGGAAACTGCAAAAAATCAAAACGACCTGGACACAATATCACTCAAACTAAATAATCTAAAATACTAAAGGGGACTTTTTATAAAAAAAAATATTTGGATCAGGCTTCAACAGTGACCATTTGAAAAACGTAGCTTTGACACCTGTATTATTGCTTAGTCAGTGAAACAAACTCGAATACCATGGTATGTATGGAATGGGCCCGGAGTAGACTTTTAGTCTAGAGACTGTCACCGGTCACAAGAAAAAGCTTTATACACCTGTGTTCAGAATAATAGCAGCGGAAGCCGTTTTTCATACAAAATGGTCAACTTTGACAAGCTGTAACTTTGTACCCGATGACCGATTGAGCTGAAATTTTGGCAGTGAACTACAAATATGATGAATTTTACACAACAGTATCAACTTTTTCGAATGACGCGTCATTCGAATAAGTTGATACTGTTGTGTAAAATTCATCATATTTGTAGTTCACTGCCAAAATTTCAGCTTAATCGGTCATCGGGGTGCAAAGTTACAGCTTGTCAAAGTTGACCATTTTGTATGAAAAACGGCTTCCGCTGCTGTTATTCTGAACACAGGTGTAGCTTGATAGTGAAAGTCATTGTCGACTGTAACTTCCTCGGAGTATTGTTTAACGGCTATGCAGTCTGATGACCAGTTAAAACGCTAGAATAATTTTGCTCCGAAGTTTTGATACCATTATTGGTCTTTTATCAATGGATTAAAATAATTCAGCGTGCCCTTAGTTTAGCATTTTGCTCGAATTAAAATAAAACACTATAAATTTTTAATATTGGGTTTTTGTGATTTTTTCCCTGACCTCAATCAAAACTCCCTGACTTTCCCTGACATTCCATGTCCAAATTGAAATTCCCTGACTTTCCCTGACTTTCCCTGACTTTCCAGGTTTTTCCAGGTAGTCGACACCCTGTTTTTGCAGCACACTTTCAAGACACAAATTAACACAAAAATTGAAGATTGATATGTCCTGTTTAATTGTATTGATGTGTTTCTTATGAATTCTGATTGCTGTATTATGAGCATATTTTATCCTTGTTTGTACATATAATAATTAGATTTGGGGGACATTTTTATCCTTATAGTCATTGAAACATAAGAAATAAAAAAAAATAAATAAATTAATAAATAAATATTTCTCCTACATGAATTCCTTCTACAGAAATTCTCCTAAATACTCATCCCTTGTTCAGAAGTTCTGAGGAATGAATAATACGTGTCCCAGAATTTTTGTATGGGGAACTCATGGAAAATTTCCATCATCAGTAATTTTTTGTAGGGTTTTCTGTCCTTCAGGAATTTTCTCATCTGATCTTTTTTGTTGACATTACATCTTCCATTTGAAAACTTCTGTATCGTAGTTTGATATCAAGCACTTCTATCGTTTCTAGCTGCGAGGTTTCTAAGTAGATTCATTTTTTTTTTTTGCATTCCTGTGCCTTAACACTAACACGAGGAAATGGATCCAGACACTTTCTGTATGGCCTTGCTTTGTGGCCGCCAGGCTAAAGAATTCGGGTTTTCTGATAGTATTTTCACTAGGAATTAAGATTTATGAAGAGATTTCAAAAAGAATTTCTGGAGAGAAAGTAATGAAATTCCTAAAGAAATTTTTAAAGGAATCTTAGGTGCATTTTCTCATATATTCCTGAAGGATTATTTAATAGCGTACAATATAAATTATGCTTATTGCCATTAATGCACGAGACATGCAAATAATATTCCAAAAAACAATTGTTCGTCAACACCGAAGAAATGATAATTTTGAATCGCGCGATCCGAGCCGGCGCCGCCGCCGAGAGCAACCGCGGCGTGACGCTAAGCCGCCGCCGCCGATAGAAAATTGCGTTCACGCCGCCGCTGGTTCAAAGTGGATCGGCGCACAGGTCTATATAAAACTAGCTGAGTAAAAAGCTTACATTTTTTTTATTCCTTTATTCATTTGTTTAGGCACTCCGTGTTAATTAACCGCTACTGTGGTATTCTGCTGTGCACAATCCACACAGAATCTATTTTTAGTTTTCCATTACCATTATTGTTGTCGTTGCCAGTCCATCTAATCGTGACTCCATTGTGTCCGTTTGTCTATGTCGTGCATCCAATGATCATTGCATTGTTCGGTTGCCATTTTATCCGGGTACGTTGGAGGAATGCCTCCGCGAAGAACAAGTTGTCAGTCGCCATCAGGCAGCCATGGCGATAGGCGCGTCTCCCAATACGCCACCGCATGGGCTGCGCATCCGGCGACTGATAAGGGTTTGGTGGAGGGGCTGGGAATCGAAGCCATAACCATTCGCTTATAAGGCGAACGTGTAGCCAATTACGCTACGCCAAGATTTTAAACAATAATTGTAAGATTCGTTTTTACGGTGTTTTTATTTAATAATCCTTTTCAATGTGGCTAGGTTCTGATGTATCGTGAATTTTTTTTATATTTCTGTTCATTTCAAATGACTACCTCGCAAATTTTAATTTAAGATGAAACATGATTTTGGAATAATCCCTTCAGACTTCTGAAGATTTCCACTAAGAATTTTGAAGCATTCTTCTAGAAATTCTGGTCCGAAAATCCAGGAAAATTCCTCCAAAATTTAAAAAGCATTTCATCGAAAATTTTACAGATCTTCTTCGGATATTTTGAAAAATTTACTCAAGGTAATATTTAGTTCTTTCACGCCCAGTAAACATTTCAGAATCAGCCAATCCCGTTCATGCATCCCCAACACGGACATCAGATTGATGTAAGGTACGCAACGCCCACCGCTTCATTTCTTTATGCATACAAAGAGCCGTGTCTTGCGCGCACGCGCTTCTTCTTGGCATTACATCCCCACACTGGGACAGAGCCGCCTCGCAGCTTAGTGTTCAATAAGCACTTCCACAGTTATTAACTGCGATGTTTCTAAGCCAGGTTACCATTTTTGCATTTGTATATCATGAGGCTAGCACGGTGATACTTTTATGCCCAGGGAAGTCGAGACAATTTCCAATCCGAAAATTGCCTAGACCGGCACCGGGAATCGAACCCAGCCATCCTCAGCATGGTCTTGCTTTGTAGCCGCGCGTCTTACCGCATGGCTAAGAAGGGCCCCTCATATTTGAATTTGAAGCTTGAATTTGCGAAAAGATTTATATTTATACTGCTGAATGGCTACAGACGATAGCGCGGCAAATATTTTTACAGCAACCATGCTACCGACGCCATAATTATCACTTTTAATTCGAAGAAAATTCGTCCCAAATCAACTCCGTTCCGTTCGAAATGCGGGTCATGAAAGGAAGCGATATACGCGTCTTGATGCGCCTTCACAACCACTGACTTACAGCAACCAAACGATTCTCCGAATCTGAAGAGAACATTTTACTTTATTTTAATTTATTAGAAAATTTAAATTTTACAAACTTAGTTTTCGATTTGCTCTCATCGATAGCTGCAATAGTTTTTGATTCAAGTTTCAAATGGGGGTTCTGAGAAGAACCGATTCGTGAAATCTCGAACAAAATGGCTCGCGCGCGCGGGGAGGTTCTTTCTTGTATTTAATATAGTGAACTCATCAGCCCCGCCCCTTTGTTAATCGTTATGGGTGCAAATTTTATGTACACTCATTACGAATAACAAAGGGGCAGAGCTAATGAGCTTCCTTCACTTGATACAAGTAAGCAGCATTGCCAAGCGAGCCGGATTCATTCCAGTTCGAGACAGCAGCACGTACGGACGTGTTTTTTGCTCGCGCATTTTTCCCAAGTGTTTTTTCTCGTTTGTTCGATGTTTACATTTTCGCTTCGTCGCGTTGGCGTTATTTTCTCCCGGACCCGTCATGGGAGACTCGGTGGCTGATTCGGCGGCTGGAAAAGTGCCTAAGCGCACTGCTCTTGGACCCCTCCAAGCAGCTTTTGCAGAGCAACGTGGTCTCGCCGTTACCGCTTGATGACGCTGACAATCCGCCGAAAAAGAGGAAGAAGCAGCAATCGCAGCTGCCGCAGGTGCAACCGGAGCAGAAGGAGAAGTGCCCGCCCGTGTTTGTGAAGGGCGATCCGCCGGATTTACGCCCAAAAATTCGCCAGCTGATCGCTAAGGAGTTGAAATGTACTTTTCGGCACTGCAGCGAGGGCGTGAAAGTGATGCCGACAAACAAGGACCATCATCAATCCGTCATGGAGTTACTCGAGGTCCACAAGTATGAGTACTACACTCATAATCACCCCGGCACGAAGCCGCTCAAGGCTATGCTGCGAGGGCTCCACGACATGACAAGCACAAGATCACTCGTCACGACAAGGCGAGAAGATATCGCGACCTGATCCATCTGGAGCACGGCTCCGCCACCTGGAAGGACCTGAAGCTGGTTTGTGTTTTAAATTTCACTGTCGTTGACTGGGAGCGATATCGGCCAATGCCCCGCGACGTCACGCAATGCACCAACTGCTTCAATTTCGAGCACGGCACCAGTAAGTGCCGCATGTATCCGCACTGCATCAAGTGTGGCGAACCCCCGACTGACGTGTGCGACAAGATGGAAGTGGCCGATCCCAAGAGCGCCAACTGATGCGACAAACATCGGGCCAGCACAAAGGGCTGCCCAAAGCAAGCCGAGTTCCTGGAAATCCGGAAGAAGGCTTCCACCAGGACCCTACCGAAGAAGAACCGTGTTCCTGTAGTCAGCGAGGTAAACTATCCGGCCTTCGCAGCTCCCCGTCGAGAGATTCTGATCCTCCCACCGTTACAACCGCACAAGCGACTGGCAGAAGTAGCTGGGTCGGTTCAGGCTCCATCGTCCAGCGAATGGCCCACGCTCCCTCCTCCTGGATTCCGCCGACAGCAAGATGAGCATCCTCTACCCCCGGAGAATTCCTCTCCGCTCTACACCCCGAAGCATTCATTTATTTAGTTAACATCTAAACAGATAACACTGAATCAACAATTTGACGCCACAATGCACGGTTCGAGGCCGCATCTCTCCATCCTCGGATACGCCCCACGCTCGCCAAGTCGTTCTGCACCTGGTCTGCCCATCTCGCTCGCTGCGCTCCACGCCGTCTCGTACCTGCCGGATCGGAAGCGAACACCATCTTTGCAGGGTTACTGTCCGGCATTCTTGCAACATGTCCTGCCCATCGTACCCTTCCGGCTTTAGCTACCTTCTGGATACTGGGTTCGCCGTAGAGTTGGGCGAGCTCATGGTTCATTCTTCGCCGCCACACACCGTCTTCTTGCACACCGCCAAAGATGGTCCTAAGCACCCGTCTCTCGAATACTCCGAGTGCTTGCAAGTCCTCCTCGAGCATTGTCCATGTTTCATGTCCGTAGAGGACTACCGGTCTTATTAACGTCTTGTACATGACACATTTGGTGCGGTGGCAAATCATTTTCGACTGCAGTTTCTTCTGGAGCCCGTAGTAGGCCCGACTTCCACAGATGATGCGCCTTCGTATTTCACGACTAACGTTGTTGTCAGCCGTTAGCAAGGATCCGAGGTAGACGAATTCCTCGACCACCTCGAAGGTATCCCCGTCTATCGTAACACTGCTTCCCAGGCGGGCCCTGTCGCGCTCGGTCGCATTCACCACCAGTCCAACTTTTGTTGCTTCACGTTTCAGGCGGGTGTACAGTTCTGGCACCTTTGCAAATGTTCGGCCGACAATGTCCATGTCATCCGCGAAGCAAATAAATTGACTGGATCTGTTGAAAATCGTACCCCGGCTGTTACACCCGGCTCTCCGCATGACACCTTCTAGCGCAATGTTGAACAACAGGCACGAAAGTCCATCACCTTGTCTTAGTCCCCGGCGCGATTCGAACGAACTGGAGTGTTCGCCCGAAATCTTCACACAGTTTTGCACACCATCCACCGTTGCTTTGATCAGTCCGGTAAGCTTCCCAGGGAAGTTGTTCTCGTCCATAATTTTCCATAGCTCTACGCGGTCTATACTGTCGTATGCCGCCTTGAAATCAACGAACAGATGGTGCCTTGGGACCTGGTATTCACGGCATTTTTGAAGGATTTGCCGTACAGTAAAGATCTGGTCCGTTGTCGAGCGGCCGTCAACGAAGCCGGCTTGATAACTTCCCACGAACTCGTTCACTAATGGTGACAGACGACGGAAGATGATCTGGGATATCACTTTGTAGGCGACATTAAGGATGGTGATCGCTCGAAAGTTCTCACACCCCGGAGCAACTGATTCCAATATTCAGCCAACTTGCGGCTCAGCTTCGAAGGTGCAAATCTCTGTATGACCAGATCTACACTCTGGGCCTTTTCGTTATTGAAAATAACTTCTAGATTGGGTCTGGCAAACTGGAACGCTTGCTCGCTCAAGAGCAAAATCGTCGTCGAACTCAGCGATTTCCTTCAGGAGAAAGAGATTGACGCGGCTTTCATGACCGAAACCCACCAGAAGCCCGAGGTAAGTGCAACAATTCCGGGCTTTAGGCTGGTGAGGTTCGATCGAACAAGCTCCAGAGGGGGAGGAGTGGCAATCGCCTTGCGGAGCAACATCGCCTGCCGCCTGTTGCCGGTCTTTAAGCTCCAAATAATCGAAGCCGATGGAGTGGAAGTCACCACCTCCGTCGGATTCATCACGTTCATCGTGGCTTACTGTCCCACACAAGTAAAAGTCGACGACGGCACGTCGGCCGAACTACGAAGGGACATAGTCAAGCTCACTCGGCGACAGGGGCAGTTCATCATCGCCGGAGACCTGAACGCATGGGGAAACACCGTCTCAAACCGGAACGGAGTCATCTGGTGCAACGATGAGCTAAAGGGCCACTACACCAACCTGAGCCCTGACAGCCCTACCCGGTTGACACGGTCCGGGGCCCATGCGCTTAACACCCGATGCAATCGCATGACCAAAATTATCCAGACTATGCTAAGCCGTTCTGGAAGCTAACCAAAATTCTGAAATCCAAGCCTCGGCCCATTCCACCTTTGATCCCACTAGACAAAAATGACTCTAAGGATCGCTTGATAACTCCTGCAGCGAAGGCAGCCGAAATAGGTCGCCATTTCGTCAGCTCACACAATTTTGGACAGAACATCATCAGTCCACTGGCTGCTTCACCATCAGCGAGCTTGCGAACAAGATCCATTGACTCCAAAAGACTTCTCGTAGGAGTTTGATATCTCAGCCGGCCTATATCAAATCATTAAAAAAAACATGAAGGCCCCAGGCTTCGACAGCATCCTAAATCTCGAGCTCAAACATTCACTCAAGCACATGAGGGCTCCATTCTTCGAGCACCTTTCGCTGATCTTCAATCAGTGTATGCGAATCAGCTACTTCCCATCGTTCTGGAAGTCTGCGAAAGTCTTCCTCTCCAAAAAGCAATCGTCCCATCAGCCTTCTCTCAGGATTATCCAAGCTGTCCAACATCGTCGCAGGCGTTCCCCAGGGCAGTATCCTCCGACATGCCAGAACCTTCAGAAAGCGGTATTCTGTCTCTGTTCGCAGATGACATCTCTATCGTCTACAACGGTAGAGTGATCAGAGCGCTAGTGGCAAAACTCCAACCCTCGTTGACGTTTTACCACTAGCGATGCCCTGACAGAGTACCTCACCAGCTGGATGATCTGTATCAACGCGGCGAAGACCCAGGTCATCATTTTCCCTCACTCTATATACCCTAAACATGTTCCGCCTGGGAACTGTAAAATCATCCCCAATGGCACAACTGTGGAATAGGCCAATGAGGCCGACTACCTTAGCTTCACCCTCGACAGCAAGCTTATTTTCCGACAACAGGTTGACAAAACGGTGACGAAGTGTATCGTTTTGTTGAAACTACTGTACACTTTGATCAAACGTCCGTCGTCATTGCTCTTGAAAAATAAGCTTGTTGTCTACACGCAAATCATCATCCTCCCCGGGATCGAATATGGCATTCCAGTCTGGGAGAGCTGCGCAAAAATTCATCATCTGAAATTCCAACGAGTTCAAAAAGGTTCCCGATGATGATCATGAATACCCCTCCCAGGACACGAACTTCTGAGGTCCACCGTCTGGCCGGTATTAATACTCTACACGAGCGCTTTGGTGAGTATAAAGAAAGATTTAGGGTCCGTTGCTGACAATCGGGCAATTTAGGTTATCAAATTATTATTGTAAATATCTGTGTACATAGTAGTTAGGTTATCAAATTTTCTAAATTAATCAATGCCTCCTTAAAGCTATTCTGATACATTAGATAAACTTTATAAATTACATTTAAATTCCAAACATTGTTTGTCATGTGGCCAACCACTTGAAATGTTTAAAATAATGTAACAAACAAAAATCAAAAATAAAAGAATTCAGGTAAAAAAAGGTAAAAAATTCAATATTAGAGGAATTTACCGATTAAGCAGAACTTCAAAACGGAAATCAAACCAGCTTATCTCTGCAAGCCCCTAAAGCCCATGCATATTATATTGGTTTGATACAGATGTACTAAGTACTCCAAATTGTTCTATAATTTAGATCAATTGGTCTACGAGGTCAACTTCGCCTGGTATGCAATCGGAATCAACCCAAATTGTCAAAACAATTCCCGTGAGCCCTTGCGTGCTACGCAGATGTTCTAGGTTCTCCAAATTGTACTGGAGCTCAGATCAATTGGTATACAAGTGCAACTATGCCTAATATGCAATCGAAATCAACCCAGTATGTCAATAAAAGTCCCTAGATCCCTTATCTATATTATGCAAACCAAATTAGATTCATGCAGATGTTCTAGGTGCTCCTGATGGTACTGGAGTTCTGATCAATTGACTCGCCTGTATAACCAAATTTGGTATAAAGATGAAATCAATTCAGCATATCCATACAATTTACTAAAGGTCTTGCATATTATATGCTGTTTAAGTTAGTTTATTCCAGACGTTCTAGGTTCTCCAAATTGTTATGGAAATCATATCAATTAGTTTACGAGGTCATGTTCTTCACGAAAGCAACCCAGCATGCCTAACAGACAGTGTTGAGAAGAGTACAGTAGAACAGCGGTTCTCAACCTTTTTCTAGACAGGTACCCCTTCGCATTTTTGCTTTAATTGAGGTACCCCTATCTTTTTTTTTTGCTGCAAATAAAAATAAGTGTTATTCATAAGATATTTGGAAAATGGAACTGAGAATTAACGGGATATATGACCCTCCATAAAGTTGATTAAAATTATCATTTTCCGAGCTCTAGAAAAAAGGCTTCCGAGCCTCTTGAAAGGAGGCTTCCGGGCCTCTTGAAAGAAGGCTTCCGGGCCTCTCGAAAGGAGGCTTCAGGGCCTTTTAAAATGAGGCTTCCGGGCCTCTTGAAAAAAGGCTTCCGGGACTCTTGAAAAGAGGCTTCTGGGCCACTTTTAGGAGGCTTCCGAGCCTCTTGAAAGAAGGTTTCCTGGCCTCTTGAGAGGAGGTTTCCGGGCCTCTTGAAAGAAGGCTCCCGGCCTCTTAAGGAGAGGCTTCCGAGCCTCTTGAAAGGAGACTTCCGGACCTCTCGAAAGGAGACTTACGGGCCTCTTGAGAGGAGGCTTCTGGGCCTCTTGAAAGGAGGCTTCTGCCTCTTGAAAGGAGGCTTCTGAGCCTCTTGAAAGGAGGCTTCTGGCCTCTTGAAAGGAGGCTTCTGAGCCTCTTGAAAGGAGGCTTCTGAGCCTCTTGAAAGGAGGCCTGAGCCTCTTGAAAGGAGGCTTCCGAGGCCTCTTGAAAGGAGGCTTCTGAGCCTCTTGAAAGGAGGCCTGAGCCTCTTGAAAGGAGGCCTGAGCCTCTTGAAAGGAGGCTTCTGAGCCTCTTGAAAGGAGGCTTCCTGAGCCTCTTGAAAGGAGGCTTCTGAGCCTCTTGAAAGGAGGCTTCCTGAGCCTCTTGAAAGGAGGCTTCTGAGCCTCTTGAAAGGAGGCCTGAGCCTCTTGAAAGGAGGCTTCTGAGCCTCTTGAAAGGAGGCTTCGAGCCTCTTGAAAGGAGGCCTGAGCCTCTTGAAAGGAGGCTTCTGAGCCTCTTGAAAGGAGGCTTGAGGCCTCTTGAAAGGAGGCTTCTGAGCCTCTTGAAAGGAGGCCTGAGCTCTTGAAAGGAGGCCTGAGGCCTCTTGAAAGGAGGCTTCTGAGCCTCTTGAAAGGAGGCTTCTGAGCCTCTTGAAAGGAGGCTTCTGAGCCTCTTGAAAGGAGGCTTCTGAGCCTCTTGAAAGGAGGCTTCTGAGCCTCTTGAAAGGAGGCTTCTGAGCCTCTTAAAGGAGGCTCTGAGCCTCTTGAAAGGAGGCTTCTGAGCCTCTTGAAAGGAGGCCTGAGCCTCTTGAAAGGAGGCCTGAGCCTCTTGAAAGGAGGCTTCTGAGCCTCTTGAAAGGAGGCTTCTGAGCCTCTTGAAAGGAGGCCTGAGCCTCTTGAAAGGAGGCTCTGAGCCTCTTGAAAGGAGGCTCTGAGCCTCTTGAAAGGAGGCCTGAGCCTCTTGAAAGGAGGCCTGAGCCTCTTGAAAGGAGGCTTCTGAGTATCTTGAAAGAAGGCCTGAGCCTCTTGAAAGGAGGCTTCCTGAGCCTCTTGAAAGGAGGCCTGAGCCTCTTGAAAGGAGGCTTCTGAGCCTCTTGAAAGGAGGCCTGAGCCTCTTGAAAGGAGGCTTCCTGAGCCTCTTGAAAGGAGGCTTCTGAGCCTCTTGAAAGGAGGCCTGAGCCTCTTGAAAGGAGGCCTGAGCCTCTTGAAAGGAGGCTTCTGAGCCTCTTGAAAGGAGGCTTGAGCCTCTTGAAAGAAGGCTTCCAAGCCTCTTGAAAGGAGGCTTGAGCCTCTTGAAAGGAGGCTTGAGCCTCTTGAAAGGAGGCCTGAGCCTCTTGAAAGAAGGCTTCCAAGCCTCTTGAAAGGAGGCCTTCTGAGCCTCTTGAAAGGAGGCTTCCTGAGCCTCTTGAAAGGAGGCCTGAGTCTCTTGAAAGGAGGCCTGAGCCTCTTGAAAGGAGGCTCTGAGCCTCTTGAAAGGAGGCTTTCCGAGCCTCTTGAAAGGAGGCTTTCCTGACCCTTTGAAAGGAGGCTCTGAGCCTCTTGAAATAAGGCTTCTGAGGCCTCTTGAAAGGAGGCTTGAGCCTCTTGAAAGGAGGCTTCTGAGCCTCTTGAAAGGAGGCTTCCGAGCCTCTTGAAAGGAGGCTGAGGCCTCTTGAAAGGAGGCTTGAGGCCTCTTGAAAGGAGGCTTCTGAGCCTCTTGAAAGGAGGCTTCTGAGCCTCTTGAAAGGAGGCTTCTGAGCCTCTTGAAAGGAGGCTGGAGCCTCTTGAAAGGAGGCTCTGAGCCTCTTGAAAGGAGGCTTCTGAGCCTTCTTGAAAGGAGGCCTGAGCCTCTTGAAAGGAGGCTTCTGAGCCTCTTGAAAGGAGGCTTCTGAGCCTCTTGAAAGGAGGCTCTGAGCCTCTTGAAAGGAGGCTTCTGAGGCTCTGGATAGGAGGCTTCTGAGCCTCTTGAAAGAAGGCTCCTGAGCCTCTTGAAAGAAGGCTCCTGAGCCTCTTGAAAGCAGGCATCCGCGCCTCTTAATGTGAGGCTTCTGAGCCTCTGGAAAGGATGCTTCTGAGCCTCTTGAAAGGAGGCTTCTGAGCCTCTTGAAAGGAGGCTTTGAGCCTCTTGGAAAGGAGGCTCTGAGCCTCTTGAAAGGAGGCTTCTGAGCCTCTTGAAAGGAGGCCTGAGCCTCTTGAAAGGAGGCTTCTGAGCCTCTTGAAAGGAGGCTTCTGAGCCTCTTGAAAAGAGGCTTCTGAGCCTCTTGAAAGAGGCTTGAGCCTCTTGAAAGGAGGCTTCTGAGCCTCTTGAAAGGAGGCTTCTGAGCCTCTTGAAAGGAGGCTTCTGAGCCTCTTGAAAGGAGGCTTCTGAGCCTCTTGAAAGGAGGCTTCTGAGCCTCTTGAAAGGAGGCCTGAGCCTCTTGAAAGGAGGCCTGAGCCTCTTGAAAGGAGGCTTCTGAGCCTCTTGAAAGGAGGCTTCTGAGCCTCTTGAAAGGAGGCTCTGAGCCTCTTGAAAGGAGGCCTGGAGCCTCTTGAAAGGAGGCTTCCTGAGCCTCTTGAAAGGAGGCTTGAGTATCTTGAAAGGAGGCTTCTGAGCCTCTTGAAAGGAGGCTCTGAGCCTCTTGAAAGGAGGCTTCTGAGCCTCTTGAAAGGAGGCTTCTGAGCCTCTTGAAAGGAGGCCTGAGCCTCTTGAAAGGAGGCTTCCTGAGCCTCTTGAAAGGAGGCTTCTGAGCCTCTTGAAAGGAGGCTTCTGAGCCTCTTGAAAGGAGGCTTCCTGAGCCTCTTGAAAGGAGGCTTCTGAGCCTCTTGAAAGGAGGCCTGAGCCTCTTGAAAGGAGGCTTCTGAGCCTCTTGAAAGGAGGCTCTGAGCCTCTTGAAAGGAGGCTTCTGAGCCTCTTGAAAGGAGGCTTCTGAGCCTCTTGAAAGGAGGCCTGAGCCTCTTGAAAGAAGGCTTCAAGCCTCTTGAAAGGAGGCTGAGCCTCTTGAAAGGAGGCTCTGAGCCTCTTGAAAGGAGGCTTCCTGAGCCTCTTGAAAGAAGGCTTCCAAGCCTCTTGAAAGGAGGCTTCTGAGCCTCTTGAAAGGAGGCTTCCTGGAGCCTCTTGAAAGGAGGCTTCTGAGTCTCTTGAAAGGAGGCTTCCGAGCCTCTTGAAAGGAGGCTTCTGAGCCTCTTGAAAGGAGGCTTTCCTGAGCCTCTTGAAAGGAGGCTTTCTGACCTTTTGAAAGGAGGCTTCTGGAGCCTCTTGAAATAAGGCTTCTGAGCCTCTTGAAAGGAGGCTTGAGGCCTCTTGAAAGGAGGCTTCTGAGCCTCTTGAAAGGAGGCTTCTGAGCCTCTTGAAAGGAGGCTTCCTGAGCCTCTTGAAAGGAGGCTTCTGAGCCTCTTGAAAGGAGGCCTGAGCCTCTTGAAAGGAGGCTTCTGAGCCTCTTGAAAGGAGGCTTCTGAGCCTCTTGAAAGGAGGCTTCTGAGCCTCTTGAAAGGAGGCTTCTGAGCCTCTTGAAAGGAGGCTCTGAGCCTCTTGAAAGGAGGCTTCTGAGCCTCTTGAAAGGAGGCTTCTGAGCCTCTTGAAAGGAGGCTTCTGAGCCTCTTGAAAGGAGGCTTCCTGAGCCTCTTGAAAGGAGGCCTGAGCCTCTTGAAAGGAGGCTTCTGAGCCTCTTGAAAGGAGGCTTCTGAGCCTCTTGAAAGGAGGCTTCTGAGCCTCTTGAAAGGAGGCTCCTGAGCCTCTTGAAAGAAGGCTCCTGAGCCTCTTGAAAGAAGGCTCTGGCCTCTTGAAAGGAGGCTTCTGAGCCTCTTGGAAGGAGGCCTTTGAGCCTCTTGAAAGGATGTTTTTGAGCCTCTTGAAAGGAGGCTTCTGAGCCTCTTGAAAGGAGGCTTCTGAGCCTCTTGAAAGGAGGTTTCTGAGCCTCTTGAAAAGTGGCTTGAGCCTCTTGAAAGGAGGCTTCTGAGCCTCTTGAAAGGAGGCTTCTGAGCCTCTTGAAAGGAGGCCTGAGCCTCTTGAAAGGAGGCTTGAGCCTCTTGAAAGGAGGCCTGAGCCTCTTGAAAGGAGGCCTGAGCCTCTTGAAAGGAGGCTTCCGAGCCTCTTGAAAGGAGGCTTCTGAACCTGTTCAAAAGAGGCTTCCGAGCCTCTCGAAAGAAGGCTCCTGAGCCTCTCGAAAGGAGGCTCCTGAGCCTCTTAAAAGGAGGTTTCCGAGCCTCTTGAAAGGAGGCTTCAGAGCCTCTTGAAAGGAGGCTTCTGAGCCGCTTGAAAGGAGGCTTCCGAGCCTCTTGAAAGGAGGCTTCCGAGCCTCTTGAAATGAGGCTTCCGAGCCTCTTGAAAGGAGGCTTCCGAGCCTCTTGAAAGGAGGCTTCCGAGCCTCTTGAAAAGAGGCCTGAGCCTCTTGAAAGGAGGCCTGAGCCTCTTGAAAGGAGGCTCTGAGCCTCTTGAAAGGAGGCTCTGAGCCTCTTGAAAGGAGGCCTGAGCCTCTTGAAAGGAGGCTTCCTGAGTCTCTTGAAAGGAGGCTTCTGAGCCTCTTGAAAGGAGGCTTCTGAGCCTCTTGAAAGGAGGGCTGAGCCTCTTGAAAGGAGGCCTGAGCCTCTTGAAAGGAGGCTTCTGAGCCTCTTGAAAGGAGGCTTCTGAGCCTCTTGAAAGGAGGCTTCCTGAGCCTCTTGAAAGGAGGCTCTGAGCCTCTTGAAAGGAGGCTTCTGAGCCTCTTGAAAGGAGGCTTCTGAGCATCTTGAAAGGAGGCCTGAGCCTCTTGAAAGGAGGCTCTGAGGCCTCTTGGAAGAAGGCTCCCGAGCCTCTTGAAAGAAGGCTCCCGAGCCTCTTGAAAGAAGGCTTCCGGGCCTCTTGAAAGGATGCTTCCGGGCCTCTTGAAAGGAGGCTTCCGGGCCTCTTGAAAAGAGGCTTCCGGGCCTCTTGAAAGGAGGCTTCCGGGCCTCTTGAAAGGTGGCTTCCGGGCCTCTTGAAAGGTGGCTTCGGGCCTCTTGAAAGGCGGCCTGGGCCTCTTGAAAGGAGGCTTCCGGGCCTCTTGAAAGGAGGCTTTTGGGCCTCTTGAAAGGAGGCTTCCGGGCCTCTTGAAAGGAGGCTTCCGGGCCTCTTGAAAGGAGGCTTCCGGGCCTCTTGAAAGGAGGCTTCCGGGCCTCTTGAAAGGAGGCTTCCGGGCCTCTTGAAAGGAGGCTTCCGGGCCTCTTGAAAGGAGGCCTGGGTCTCTTGAAAGGAGGCTTCCAGGCCTCTTGAAAGGAGGCTTCTGGGCCTCTTGAAAGGAGGCCTGGGCCTCTTGAAAGGAGGCTTCTGGGCCTCTTGAAAGGAGGCTTCCGGGCCTCTTGAAAGGAGGCTTCTGGCCTCTTGAAAGGAGGCTCTGGGCCTCTTGAAAGGAGGCTTCCGGGCCTCTTGAAAGGAGGCTTCTGGGCCTCTTGAAAGGAGGCTTCCGGGCCTCTTGAAAGGAGGCTTCCGGGCCTCTTGAAAGGAGGCTTCCGGGCCTCTTGAAAGGAGGCTTCGGGCCTCTTGAAAGGAGGCTTCCGGGCCTCTTGAAAGGAGGCTTCCGGGCCTCTTGAAAGGAGGCTTCCGGGCCTCTTGAAAGGAGGCTTCCGGGCCTCTTGAAAGGAGGCTTCAGGGCCTCTTGAGAGGAGGCTAGGGGACCTCTTGAAAGGTGGTTTCTGGGCCTCTTGAAAGGAGGCTTCCGGGCCTCTTGAAAGGAGGCTTCCGGGCCTCTTGAAAGGAGGCTTCCGGGCCTCTTGAAAGGAGGCTTCCGGGCCTCTTGAAAGGAGGCTTCCGGGCCTCTTGAAAGGAGGCTTCCGGGCCTCTTGAAAGGAGGCTTCCGGGCCTCTTGAAAGGCGGCTCCCGGCCTCTTGAAAGGAGGCTTCCGGGCCTCTTGAAAGGAGGCTTCCGGGCCTCTTGAAAGGAGGCTTCTGGCCCTCTTGAAAGTAGGCTTCTGGGCCTCTTGAAAGGAGGCTTCCGGCCCTCTTGAAAGGAGGCTTCCGGCCCTCTTGAAAGGAGGCTTCCGGGCCTCTTGAAAGGAGGCTTCCGGGCCTCTTGAAAGGAGGCTTCCGGGCCTCTTGAAAGGAGGCTTCCGGGCCTCTTGAAAGGAGGCTTCCGGGCCTCTTGAAAGGAGGCTTCCGGGCCTCTTGAAAGGAGGCTTCCGGGCCTCTTGAAAGGAGGCTTCCGGGCCTCTTGAAAGGAGGCTTCCGAACCACTTCAAAAGAGGCTTCCAAACCACTTCAGAAGAGGTTTTCGACTTTCTTAAAAAAAAAAGGCTTCCCAGCATCTTGAAAAAAGGTTTCCGAAGGCTTCCGAGCCTGTTGAAATGAGGCTTCTGGGCTTCTAGTAACGAGGCTTCCTGGCTTCTTAAAAGGGAGCTTTCGGGCCCCTTTTAAGGTCACTCCTGACAGAATCCAAGTTCAAAGTGCTCGCGTTTTCGGGGGCACACCACTCGATACGGAAGCAACGCATAACTGTCCTTTTTATTTTTTCACGCATGCTGCGACGCAGCAAAGCTGAATCAACAAAAATGACAGTTGTCCGCCGCCTCCATATCGAGTGGTGTGCCCCCGAAAACGCGAGCACTTGAAACTTGGATTCTGTCAGGAGTGATCTCTGAACCTTTTGAAAGGTGACTTCCGATCCTCTTGAAGGTGTCCTCCAATCCTCTTGAAAGGAGTCCTCTGAGCTCCTTATAAGAAAGCTTGAAGAAGCATAGAAACATGCTTCTTATCTTCTTACAACGAAGCAACTGAGCTTTTCAGAAAAACAGCCTTCATGTCTCTCAAACGGAAGCTGCCGAACGTGTAGACTCTAAATTTTAGTTCAGAACCTGTGGTAGTAGCAGATTGCATTGGAAGAATAAACAAAAATAATGAATTAAAGCATTAATTATTTGAATAAATTTTGAACTTCCAATCATAGCAACCGACATAGCAATCGCCTATTTGTCTCTAATATAAACAAACTAAACATCAAAACTTTATCAATAAGTTTTGATTAAAATTGTAATACATCCGCCATTATGCATTTTTTTTCGAGGTACCCCCTGGGACCGGCGAAGATACCCACAGGGGTACATGTACCCCAGGTTGAGAACCGCTGCAGTAGAACAATGATTATCAGAATATACATATTTTATCCGATTAAATTTCATGCTCCGTACACATCAAGACAGTATGCCAAAAAATATTGTCAACATTGTCATACTATTTTCTTCATACGCAGACTATTTGTTTGTTGCTGCTTGAGAGTCTCGTGTCGTTCAACCACACAGCATTTGTATAAAATTTCTTTTTACAGCTCGTGTGTAGCTCCGATTTTGATTTGATATCAGGGTTTGATTTTGGTTTAATACCAGGCGAAAATACCAGGACAGTTGACTTGCTAGATCCAATAATCTAAATCCCAGAACAACTCCAATAGCTTTAGATTTTTTTAGGTGAATTTTCAAAAAAGGAACCCTAAAAATGGTCAATTTCTGACCCAAAATAGAAGCTAAACATCTTCTAAATTTGACGCAAAATATTCGGAAAAGTTTCATCACGTTTATTTAATTGATAATACTCGGGATGTTATCTATAGGATGCATCGAAATTTTCAAGGAACATTACATGCATTTCAATTCGCCGACTATTGTTTGGTGTGATTATTATAATTTCTGGAACAGTCTAGACTCGCCTTCTGGACTTATATCAGTTGTACATTTAGTAGGATTACAAACAATCCAATATAATGGATGGTTTGCTATTTCCATTGCGACCAAACCCCTTCAACAGCACTGTAAACAAGAACTCAAACACACTAAAATATGTTGAACACGTATTCTCCAGGAAAATACAATTTGCCTACCCGTTATTGTCGGACTGATTGACTGAAAGCTTCCTCTTCTGGCTTCACATATTGCAAGCAATAGATACTTTGCTATAGTCTGGCGGATAGATTGGCCGCAATCTATTGAACACTTGGCTTTGAAAACACATGTTTTAGTTATATGTTCGAATAAATATCTCCACGTGTTGGCGATGATTCCGCCAGACTACAGCAACTATATTGACAACGCAACATTGCATTGTCCACAGAAGCAAACCCTGCCTCCATTATTGTACGATGGGAACAAGCCAAACCCTTGCTTCTGTAACACTTGTCAAAATATTGAAACACGACAGTAATATCGAAGTCCCTTGGCTACATCCGTCGTGAACGTGCCTGGGACTGGAAAGTGTCTGCACTGCTTTTCTTCAAGAACACGTCATTCCGGGTTTCAACGGAGATGAACACTGCCTCCAATAGGAAGAGGGGTGGATAGATCAACGGCGACAGGGTAGCTCACTTCGTCATACCCAATTTGAGTGAAAAAAGTCGAATGCGAATAGGGTGTGACGTTGGGGCTCAAGCACAAGAATAGTCTTTCGTGACCCTAGTTGACCCTAAGGTGGTCATAGTTGTTGGCTATGTTGGCTGAAAATTCGTGCCACATAAAACTTGCAACACCCTGCAATAGAAGCGTTTCCGGTTCTTAATTAATGTAAATTTTGCCCACTGAGCCGGCGGCCCCTTGTCGCGTCAAACGCCCTATGCGTAGCACGAGTGATTAATGGTTCAAGCGATGGATTGAATCCTAATTGGGTTATGCTGAAGAGGAAATTTATTGAGTTTGCTACATTTTTGATGGCGGCACGTCCTGCCTCGGAATCAAGCTATTACTGAGATAATTGATTCTCCCGGCGACCGACCAACCGACGGACGGTTGAACTCATTTCCAATTGAGTGAATTCATCAAAAGATCGAACGGAAAAGTGCCGAAGCGGGGTGTAACATCATTCAAATTTAGTATCCATTTCGGTTTCAATTTGCAACAGCAGCAGCAGGGGGAGCTCTTCTCCATTGATTGCCAGGGAAGATTACTTTTTAATGGCCCTTGCACCTTGGCATCTTCCCGAGGAGAGGTCCAAAACATTGCCAGATCATAAAATTAATCACTTTGCTTCAGACAATCGATTCATGGCTGCAGTGGCACTTCATTTCAGAATTACTCTAAAATGAGCGTTTCATGAGCGGTTAAATTGTTCCATAAAAAATACTAACAAAGTAGCACATCGATTTTTTTAGTCGAAGATTTGAAAAAAAAGCAAATATTAGATATGAAATAATTCAGTAGAACAAATATTTTAGTAAAATATTTGATTATACATCGTCCCTTCATTTAGCTACCTTTCCAGAATACCGTTCGGGTCGTGGTGCTGGTTAAGCTTAACATTTGTACTTGGGTCATGTTCTCCCAGTAAACATTATTGATAAGCAATAACATTCCACGAGTGGGGGTTCCCGGAGTGCGGGATAGACGAACACACGGCAACCCTCTTGCGAAATGAGCTCCTTCACTAGACAATACGGCAATAACTGTGGCAATTTATCTCAATTGATGATTGTTTTATGTTGCCACGAGAGCGCATGTTTATATTTATGTGTTTAACGGCTGGACGACAGCATCCGACCATTGAGATCTCCAATGGAGTGCTGTGTTTGTTTTATTGTTCCACAAAGGTTATCCAAACTGATCGTTTAAGTTCTATAGCCGGCCCTTTGTACGTAAAGGGGCTTTGCGTTATCCTGCGAAGCGGATTCCACATCAACTAGGTTTCACAATCGGATTTTTACTGAGTGTGAAGACATTTTCTTCTGCTCCTTTGAATTCAATTTCCAGGTAAATGATCCGCAGCACTTCTGGCGTTCATTATTAATTGCTCTATAACTTACAAATTCATTACAAGTTTGTTTGTCAAAAAATCGCCCTACCGGATAACTACTGAGCGCTTGCTTACATATATCGTCTCCGCTCTTCCGTAATGTATGACCGGCCCACCGCTTTTCCGGCTAGGAAATTGAAAATATTTGATGGATGTTTGCCGAGGAAGCAACAACAGACCCAAGGAACATTACTTAGGAACAGTCTAATGGCTCGATCACAAACATCCGAATTAGGTAAGTTCGAATTTCATTAGCTCCAAGAAAAGACAATTTGAACAAATGGATAGAACGCCCGAATCATCGGGTGCGTTAAGCATAATTCACCCTTCTTTATACCAGAGGTTGTTTTTTGGAACATTTTATATCGAACGTCCATTATATTTTTTGTCCGTTATGCTTAACGTCCATTGTGCCTTATGTTCTTATGCCTAGCGGGGTATACCTCGTAGTTGTAACGATGTGTAAACAGCAATACTGGCAACACGCGCTTACCACAGTTGATAAAGGATGATGACATCGGTTCGGTGAGCGAACGTGGAGAAAAGCTCAGGGAGTTGTGTGTGAGCGATCGACAGAGGAAGACGCACTTTCGGTTGAGTGAATACTGGGAACAAGCGGTTATACAATGGCGACGAGGCATAAAATTGGTAAGTGAAAAGTTGAAGAATTTCTTCGAAAAAAATGAATGAGGTGTGAATTTGGTAAATTGTGAAAAATAAAGGTAAAACCATGACACGAATAAAACAGCGGAATCGTATTTTATCGTTGTTGGGTAGTGGACACATTACAGGGCGGAGCGCTAGATTCGGAAGCGTTGTGTAGAAATCAAGACCGAGAAAAAAAGTTTGGTTATGTTACGTGTTTATTCCATATAGGGTAAATGTGAACAATCGGAAATGAACCAAATTGGTATTACTGAAAGATTTCTAGAGCCAGGGATGCTACGTGCAACAGTGGGGCTTCGTGCGATGAATGCTGCAAGCAATGGGGAGGCTTCGTGCCAGAACTATGTGTAAGGACAATGCTTCGTGCTGATATGCTACGTGCAATAGTGTGCCTTCGTGACAGGGATGCTACGTGCAACAGTGGGGCTTCGTGCCAGAACTATGTGTAAGGTCAATGCTTCGTGCTGGAATGCTACGTGCAATAGTGGGGCTTCGTGCCAGGGATGCAACGTGCAATGTAGAGGTTTCGTACCAGAACTAAGTGTAAAGTCGATGCTTGGCGCTGGAATGATACATGCTTCATACCATTGATGCTACGTGCAGGGTTTATGATTCGTAAGTTGATTCGTACCGGATGACAAAGTGAAATGATAAGGCTCCATGCCAAGGGTGTTCAATACCTAAAACAAACAGCGGTAGTAGTAGTAGTAGTAGTAAAATTCTTCTTTATTTAAAACATGTTTTGTTCTACAATCATTTTTATACATGTACAGTGATCGGCCGGCTTGGCCCTCCAACTTCAACTTCAATTTCAATTATTGTTATTATTATTATTATTATGCTATTACTTAATTTTTAAAATATAATGTATCATGACGGCCTTTAGGAGGCGCTGGTGTGTTTTTTAAAATTTGATAACCTAACTATAATGTACACTAATATTTACAATAAAAAAATTTGATAACCTAGATTGGAACTAGCGCCCTAATTGGTGCATGATCCGAATGCAAGCAACGGACCCTAAACTTTTCTTTACACTCACCAAAGCGTTCATGTAAGGTTTTTATTCCGGCCAGACGGTGGACCTCGGATGTTCTTGTCCTGGGAGGGGTGTTGAGGATCATCCTCAGGAATTTGTTTTGGACCCGTTGAAGTTTGAGGTGGTGGGTTTTAGTGCAGCTCTCCCAGACCGGCATGCCATATTCGATCACAGGGAGGATGATTTGCTTGTAGACAGCAAGCTTATTTTTCAGGGACAATGACGACCGGCGGTTGATCAAAGGGTACAGTAGTTTCAACAAGACGTTACACTTTGTCACCGTTTTGTCAACCTGTTGCCTGGAAAATAAGCTTGCTGTCGAGGGTCAAGCCAAGGTAGCCGGCCTCATTGGCCCATTCCACAGTCGTGCCATTGAGGATGATTTTACAGTCCCCAGGCGGAACAAGTTTAGGGATTTGGAGTGGGGAAAATGATGACCTGGGTCTTCGCCGCGTTGATACAGATCTTCCAGCTGGTGAGGTACTCTGTCAGGGCATCCAGGCCTCGTTGGAGTTTTGCCACTAGCGCTCTGATCACTCTACCGTTGTAGACGATGGATGTGTCATCTGCGAACAGAGACAGAATGCCGCCTTCTGGAGGTTCTGGCATGTCGGAGGTGAACAGATTGAAAAGCAGGGGCCCGAGGATACTGCCCTGGGGAACGCCTGCGACGATGTCGTGCGCATTGGAACTCGCTCCGCTGATTGAGACCCGGAATGTCCTTGCCGACAGGTAATTGTTGATGATTTTCACCAGGTAGCTGGGAAGATTGTAGCGTTGTAGTTTGTACACCAGGCCATCATGCCATACATTGTCAAATGCCTTCTCGACATCGAGTAAGGCCATGGCGGATGTTTTCGAGACAAACTTGTTCCGTCTGAGGACGTTGGTAACTCGGGTTAGTTGGTGTACAGTTGACCGACCGCGTCGGAAACCAAACTGTTCCTCGAGCAAGATGTTGAGATTTTCGGCAGACTCAAGTAACCGATGATGAATAGCTTTTTCGAATAGCTTGGATAACCCTGAGAGTAGGCTGATGGGTCGATAACTTTTGGGGGAGGAAGGATCCTTCCCAGGCTTCCGGATGGGGATGACTTTCGCTGACTTCCAGGACGATGGGAAGTAGCTAAGCCGGAGACACTGATTAAAGATCAGCGAGAGGTGCTCAAAGAACGGAGCACTCATGTGTTTGAGCTCGAGATTCAGGATGCTGTCGAAGCCTGGGGCCTTCATGTTCTTCGACGATTTGATATAGGCCGTCAATTCGTCAGTTGAGATCTCCAACTCCTCCGAGAAGTCGTTGGGAATCAAATGGATGTTGTTAGCATGCTCGTTGACGGCTGCTTCGTGTGGACTGACGATGTTCTGCCCAAGATTGTGTGAGCTGACGAAGTGACGACCTATTTCAGCGACCTTCTCTGCAGGAGTTATCAAGCGATCCTTAGAGCCATTATTGTCTAGTGGGATCAAAGGTGGAATGGGCCGAGGCTTGGATTTTAGAATTTTGGTAATTTTCCAGAACGGCTTAGCATAATCTGGGAGAGTGCGGATCTTATTCGAGAAGTCGTTATTTTTGAGGTCCACCATTCTGGCCTTGATAATTTTGTGATTCGATTGCAGCGTGTTTTAAGCTCAGGCAGTCCAGTACGCTGAAACTGCCTGCGAGTGACATTCCGCAATCGAATCAAATCTTTGGTGAGTGTATCGATGTTTAAGGAGTTGCTTACCTGCCGAGCCGTCGGTACGTGTAGCTCTCGGGCCGCCGTTATCGCCTCCTCGATAGCGCACAGCTGGCGGTCGATTCTTTCCGGCGTCTCCGGACGCACCTCGTAGTCGACAGTGTTATCGACGCACTGCTGGAAACGTTGCCAGTTCACTCGGTGGTAGTTCCGCCGTAACTGCTGGTGCCGATTGACCGAGGAGCCCAGTTCCGCCACCACCGGATAGTGATCCGAACTGAGCTCCTGGTATACAACCGGCTGCGAGACGTGGTCACTCAGGTTTGTTACGTAGAGGTCGAGCGTTGCGTGGGCACCGGACCGACTCAGCCGAGTGGGGGAATCCGGGCTCAGGATCGTGTAGTGGCCTTCCTCCATGTCGTTGCTCCAGATGGTGCCGTTTCGATTGCCGCGACTGTTGCCCCAGGCTTGATGTTTGGCATTCAAGTCGCCGGCAATGATATACTGGCCTTGCCTCCGCGTCAGCTTGACGATGTCCTCCGAAGGGCAGCCGATGATCCATCGCCGGCTTTGGCTTGCGTTGGACAGTACGCCGCGATGAGCGCGATTGTGCCGACCGAAGTGGTGATTTCTGACACCGATGGCCTCGATGACACTGAGCTGGAAGCTTGGAAGCAGACGACAGTTGATGTTGTAGCGAAGAGCGATGGCCACACCACCTCCCTGGTCGGCCGGTCGAGTCGCACGATGCGGAAGTCCGGGATGTTGATGTTCACCTCCGGTTTTAGGTGCGTTTCGGTGATGAACGCCACGTCTATTTCCTTCTCCTCAAGGAAATCCTTCAGCTCGATTGTTTTGCTCTTTAGCGAGCAAGCGTTCCAGTTGACCAGGCCCAGGCTAGCAGCCATTTTCAATGATGAACATGCCAAGTGTGAAGACCTGGTCGAATCGGGTTTTGCAGCCGCGCAGTCGAGTGGCGAGCTGCGCGAAGATCGGCATCAGTTGCTCCGGAGTGTACAGCGGGGCAGATTCTTCCGGTGGGACGGCTTCGTTCTCCGACTGCCGACGGAACCCAGGAGGAGGAAGCGGGGCCATTCGCTGGTGGATGGTGCCGACGATGCTGGAGCTTGGACCGATGCAGCTGCCGCTGCCAGTCGCTTGTGCGGCTGTAGCGGTGGGAGTATTGGAATCACACGACGGGGAGCCGGGATAGCTGGAAAGTTCACCTCGTTGATTACAGGAACACGGTTCTTCTTCGGAATGGTCCTGGTGGAAGCCTTCTTCCGGATTTCCAGGAACTCGGCTCGCTTTGGGCAGCCCTTTGTGGTGGCCTGATGTTTGTCGCCACAGTTGGCGCACTTGGGATCGGCCACCTCCATTTTGTCGCACTCGTCAGTCGGATGGGGTTCGCCACACTTGTTGCAGCGCGGCTTCATGCGGCAGTTTCTGGTGCCGTGCCCGAAATTGAAGCAGTTGGTGCATTGCGTGACATCGCGGTGCACTGGCCGATATCGCTCCCAGTCAACGACGGTGTAATTTATAACGCCAACCAGCTTCAGGTCCTTCCAGGTAGTGGAGCCGTGCTCCAGATGGATCAGGTAAAGCTGGTCGCGATATTTCCTCGCCTTGTCGTGACGAGCGATCTTGTGGACGGCTACTGGCTTCAGTCCGCAACTTTCAAGCTCTGCTTGGAGCTCTTCCTCCTTCATGTCGTGAAGTCCTCGCAGCAAAGCCTTGAGCGGCTTCGTGCCGGGGTGGTCATGAGTGTAGTACTCATACTTGTGGACCTCGAGGAACTCCACGACGGATTGATGATGGTCCCTGTTCGCCGGCATCACTTTCACGCCCTCGCTGCAGAGCCGAAAAGTACATTTCAGCCCCTTAGCGATCAGCTGGCGAATTTTGGGCGTAAATCCGGCGGATCGCCCTTCACAAACACGGGCGGGCACTTCTCCTTCCGCTCCGGTTGCACCTGCGGCAGCTGCGATTGCTGCTTCTTCCTCTTTTTCGGCGGATTGCCGGCGTCATCAAGCGGCAACGGCGAGAACACGTTGCTCTGCAAAAGCTGCTTGGAGGGGTTACCCGCGCCTCCAAGAGCAGTGCGCTTAGGCACTTTTCCAGCGACCGAATCGGCCACCGAGGGGTCCCATGACGGGTCCGGGAGAAAATAACGCCAACGCGACAAGCGAAAACGTAAACAGCGAACGAACGAGAAAAAAAAACACTTCGAAAAAAAATGCGCGAGCAAAAAACACGTCCGTACGTGTTGCTGTCTCGAACTGGAATGAGATGTCGTTGAAACAAACAGCGGCGTTTCATTCTACTAGTGTTTAGTCTCAAGGTTACAAATTTAGAATGGTTTCATGTTCCATTGGACCATATTGTCAATGCTTTGTGGAATTGTGATCATGACCTTGAACTTTGTTTGACGTTCGATGCATTATCAAGTGAATGCTGAAAAGAATGCCAATAAAGCTTCAAACATTTAGTTTTTTTTATAACATAATGGTTCGAAAAGAAACCAACAAAGTACTTTTTAATTTGTTCCAGATGCATCCGCAATGCCTCCGTTCAAAGTATCGATTCCTACGTGCGAGTAAGATCGAAAATGACGAAGAGAAGTTTGATATGCTACTAGTGCTTGGTGGTCTAGAACTGCAAGAGTTTTATGACAAAATTACCAAATATGAAGTTCAGCAAATTTTGCAATCAGGGGAAGTAATCGTGTTTCAGTATGAATCAGCCATAACCTCATTGGAAAAGTATTTTGCCCCGCAACTGAACAAAAGGTTTGAAAGGCATTTGTTCAGGGAAATGAAGCAGGAAGAAAACGAACCATTTCATGAGTTCATATTCAGGCTACAGGATCAAGCGAAACGTAGTGATTTCATGGACCCGGACGATATGGTAATTGATCAAGTAGTAGAGGGTTGTAAATCAACTGAGTTGCGTAAGAAACTGTTGACCAAAGAGTTAACCCTTAATGATGTCATGACACTTGGGAAGACAATTGAGGAGGTACAAAAACAATCCAAACAGTATGACAAACCCTCTGCGTCTACTTTTGAGAGAACTTTGGTGCAACGCGTCGTAGATCAACGACCGGACAATCGACAGAATCTTGAAACCAACAGACGGTGCTATAACTGCAATCGTCCTGGACACCTGGCCAAGGATATAGGAAAATGTGCAGCGAACGATGCCAAATGCCACGGCTGCGGAACGAAAGGGCATTTCAAGGCATGCTGTCGACGAAGAAAGCGAGAAGAATCTCAGCAACCATCAGGACCAGCACCGAAACGTCATTCCGTTAATGCTATACTCGACGAAAAGGCAACCACAAAAGGAGTAGGTATTTACAATCGAGGACGTAAACCAGCTGAACGAAGTATTGAAACTGGAGATTGGTGGAGTTAAGATAATAGAGGTAATAAACTATAGAGGACGATTGTCGCTGCGGTTCCCTTTGTTATCGTCCCCAAACATGTTGGGTACCTATCTGTCAAAACGTACTGATTTTTCCTTCGTTGTCATTTAGTGCCCTATCCTTGCCAGCAAAAGATGTTTCGCCAGTGACGACAGCGACAATCTTCCTCTATAGTTTATTACCTCTATTGTTAAGATGGACATGTTGGTGACATCTGCAGGGACGGGAACGGTTGACATTTCTTTTTATCATTCGTTCTGCCACGCAGTCAAAGAAAAACAAAACCACGGCAGCCGCAGCAGCAGCCACGACCAAACAGACGAATGACCGTTTTTGGTGGTAAATGATTATTTTATTACTCCTTGCTCATTTTAGAGGCTAGAACTGATGAATTAGTACCAACGGCTAGCATTCTTTCTAGGCTTTGCGCCACAGGCAATTTGACTCGATTCTGTTATGTTTGCGCTGCGCACGAACCAAAACAAGAAATCCCATGCAAATGCTGACCGTACCGACGGCTCGACTCTCACGCAGCCACAGGCAGCAGCAAACAAACAGTTTGCCTCATCAGCAAAAAAAATGTCACAATGAGGCGTAATTTTTTTTTTGAAAACTGTTTCGGTTTGTGCGGTGCGTGAAATTTGACCGGATAAAATGTAAACATTCGCATAATCACAGTGTTTTACTGTACATTTCCCAACACTGGATCATCTGACATCTTTTGCTACAGATATGAAAATACTCTTCAGTGACGCATTCGAATCAGAAGTTAAAGTACCAGGAGATGAAACCGGCGTTTGGGCACACATCTTGGTTGCACCAGACGGACAAACCAACATACTGAGCAAAGCTATCTCATTCGCGTTAGGTGTGTTGAATATCTGTTACAATATTAACCACGTATCCAATCTATCTGAAGGTCCAGAAACATTCCCTAAAGTTCCCAACGTGACGTTGAAAATCCAAATCGATGCGAATATCGCTCCTGTAGTTCAAGTCGCTAGGCGACTACCAGTTTCCATGGAAGCAGATGTCGAAGAAGCAATCCGTGGCTTACTGGAGAAGGACATCATAGAACGTGCACAAGGACCGTTGAGCTGGGTTTCGCCTCTGGTACCGATTCGGAAGGCGGATGGAAAAATTCGGTTGTGTGTCGACATGCGGGCAGCAAACCGTGCTGTAAAACGCGAGAATTATCCGATGCCCAACATTGACGCAGCAATAACATCGATCACGAAGGTAGGTTTAAACCCATGTATGTAAACATTATTTTTCAAACAGTAATTATAAATAAACAGGTGACAAAATTGTCAAAAATTGACCTAGAGGCAGCTTACTATCATTTCGAGCTAGATGAAGACAGCCGCGATATAACCACTTTTATAGCTCGCAGTGGGGTCTATAGGTTCCGCAGATTAATGTTTGGCATTAAATCGGCTCCGGAGTTGTTCCAGAGAGAGATGGAGAACCTGTTTAGAGGAATAGAGGGTGTTATCGTGTACATGGACGATGTGTTGATTCACGGGGCCACAGACGAAGAAAAAAAAAATATTGTCAAACCGAAAGAGAGTGCCTGGCAATCATTTGGGCAATGGAAAGACTCTTCGTGTACCTTTATGGCATAAAGTTTACTTTGATCACCGATTGCAAACCTCTGGAATATTTGTTTAACAGAGCACAGTCGAAGCCATCGGCTCGCATAGAACGATGGATTCTAAGACTGCAAAGCTTCAACTTCATAGTGCGATACGAGCCTGGTACGGACAACATTGCAAACCCTTTATCGAGAATGACCCAGCGTCAACAAGAAATCACAGATGGCATTGATACTGTTGCGTGGTTGGCAGCTCTTACTATCGAAGAAATTGAAGCAGCAACTAAAAGTGACGATGAACTACAAGCCGTAAAGGATGCAATATTCTCCGGTCGCTGGGACTCGGTCCCAGCAGAATTTAGGACAGCAGCGATAAAAGATGACCTGACCACATTCGGTGAACTCGTTCTACGAGAAGATCGTATCGTTATTCCGAAGGAACTGCGTGATAAGCTAATTGAACTGGCTCATTCTGGTCACCAAGGGTGTACCGCTATGAAGGCAGCTTAGAGCAAAAATATGGTTTCCCCTGATGGATAAAGCTGTAGAGAACTTCGTGCGACGCTGTAAACCCTGTACAATGACGGGGATCCCGGACAGTCCAAATCCCATGCTTAGACGTAGACCAACAGAACCCTGGCAGGATGTCGCGATCGATTTTAAAGAAGGATTGGTAGGTGGTTTGTCGTTACTAGTGGTAGTATGCTATACATCGCGGTTCATTCAAGTTGAACCTATGAAACCTGCAACAGCACAACGGGTAATAGCGGCATTACTCCAAATGTTCAATACCCTGGGTATCCCGCGATCGATAACAGCAGATAATGGGCCACAATTCAGGGCAGATGAATTTACTCGCTTCTGTGTTAGTTACGGTATTCATTTGAACTTGTCCACTCCCTACTGGCCCGAACAGAACGGGGCCGTTGAACGCCAGATGCGTAACATTGGCAAGAGATTAAAAATCAGTGAGATACAAGGTACTGACTGGCAAACTGATCTCTACGAGTATCTAGCGATGTATCATGCCACGCCTCAGGAGACAACTGGGATATCACCAGGGCAAATGATATACGGTCGTGAGATCAGAACACGTATTCCATCGATCCGTACGCCTTGTAGTTTGAAATGGGAGGAGGCTCGAGATAGAGATATGGCAAGAAAGGAATACCATAAGCAGAGAGCGGACTTACAACGTCAGGCAAAAGATCATACACTGATGAGAGGAGATACTGTTCTAATGCGTAACATGAACCCAGGATCGCTAGACACCACATTCAGAGGAGAGGAATTTGAAGTTGTGGATGTAAACCAAAATGCTATAAAAGTGCAATCTACTGAAACGGACAAAGTGTATTTACGAAACAGTGCTCACTTGAAGAAACTTGACAGGCACACTACTAAGAAAGCGGAGACCCCTGAACAGCAAGGCACATCAGCCCCTTCTGAAAAACGGTCAACGGGCCAGACAGTAATAACATCCACGTCACCGGGACGGGGCTGCCGACGTACACGTAAGCGACCAAGTAAATATCAGGATTATGTTTTTGATGATTAAAATACTGTCATAATGATTTCTGTTTTGAATAAATAAAAAAATGAGTTCTAAATAGGTTGTGTATATGATCTAACGATGTAACGATGTGTAAACAGCAATACTGGCAACACGCGCTTACCACAGTTGATAAAGGATGATGACATCGGTTCGGTGAGCGAACGTGGAGAAAAGCTCGGGGAGTTGTGTGTGAGCGATCGACAGAGGAAGACGCACTTTCGGTTGAGTGAATACTGGGAACAAGCGGTTATGCAGTAGTCAAGTTGGATTCGATTGGCATAAATGGCAGAAGATGAATTGATATGTAGGTATACCATTGTCGTGACCCAGACGAGGTCACTAGGCTCGTCCGTTCGTCGCAACAATAATCAGCCAACTTTTCCGCACTACGCTTTGACACGATTATTCGAATTGTTTCATCTAAGGTAGCTTGCTACCCATTCGAAAGCAATACACACCAAAAGAGCGTATTCAAATTCAACTGATTGCCAATACCAAAATGCAGTACAGTGAATCACTTTTTTTCGATACCTTATAAACCTGATCGTATCTACTACATTCTTCTCCTCCTCTACTATCCAGATGTGTAATAAACGTAGAATGAATTAGGAACTTCATATTGAAAATAATTAATGAAATATCATCCACATTAAACTATTTTTTATAACTCTTTTATTGTACAATAAATTAAAATTCTAATTCCAATCCAAATTCAAACCTAACCAAATCCAGTGAAATCCGATCCAAATTCGATTCAAATCCGATCCAAATCCAATCCTAATTTAACCCAAATCCAATCCAAATCCAATCCAAATCCAATCCAAATCCAATCCAAATCCAATCCAAATCCAATCCAAATCCAATCCAAATCCAATCCAAATCCAATTCAAATCCAATCCAAATCCAATCCAAATCCAATCCAATCCAAATCCAATCCAAATCCAATCCAATCCAAATCCAATCCAAATCCAATCCAAATCCAATCCAAATCGAATCCAATCCAAATCCAATCCAAATCCAATCCAAATCCAATTCAAATCCAATACAAATCCAATACAAATCCAATACAAATCCAATCCAAATCCAATCCAAATCCAATCCAAATCCAATCCAAATCCAATCCAAATCCAATCCAAATCCAATCCAAATCCAATCCAAATCCAAGTCCAATCCAAATCCAATCCAAATCAACTCAAATCCAAATCCAATCCTAATCCAATTCAAATCCAATCCAAATCAAATCCAAATCAAATCCAAATCCAATCCAAATCCAAATCCAATCAAATCCAATCCAAATCCAATCCAAATCCAATCCAAATCCAATCCAAATCCAATCCAAATCCAATCCAAATCCAATCCAATCCAAATCCAATCCAAATCCAATCCAAATCCAATCCAATCCAAATCCAATCCGAATCTAATCCAAATCCAAATCCAATCCAATCCAAATCCAATCCAAATCCAATCCAAATCCAAATCCAAATCCAAATCCAATCCAAATCCAATCCAAATCCAATCCAAATCTAATCCAAAACCAATCCAAATCCAAACCAAATCCAAACCAAATCCAATCTAAATCCAATCCAATCCAAATCCAATCCAAATCTAATCCAAATCTAATCCAATCCAAATCCAATCCAAATCCAATCCAAATTCAAATCCAATCCAAATCCAATCCAAATCCAATCCAAATCCAATCCCAATCCAAATCCAATCCAAAACCAATCCAAATCCAATCCAAATCCAATCCAAATCCAATCCAAATCCAATCCAAATCCAATCCAAATCCAATCCAAATCCAATCCAAATCCAATCCAAATCCAATCCAAATCAATCCAAACCAATCCAAACCAATCCAAACCAATCCAAACCAATCCAAACCAATCCAAACCAATCCAAACCAATCCAAACCAATCCAAACCAATCCAAACCAATCCAAACCAATCCAAACCAATCCAAACCAATCCAAACCAATCCAAACCAATCCAAACCAATCCAAACCAATCCAAACCAATCCAAACCAATCAAAACCAACCAAACCAATCCAAACCAATCCAAACCAATCCAAACCAATCCAAACCAATCCAAACCAATCCAAACCAATCCAAACCAATCCAAACCAATCCAAACCAATCCAAACCCAATCCAAATCCAATCCAAACCAATCCAAACCAATCCAAACCAATCCAAATCCAATCCAAACCAATCCAAACCAATCCAAACCAATCCAAACCAATCCAAACCAATCCAAACCAATCCAAACCAATCCAAACCAATCCAAATCCAACCAAACCAATCCAAATCAATCCAAACCAATCCAAACCAATCCAAACCAATCCAAACCAATCCAAACCAATCCAAACCAATCCAAACCAATCCAAACCAATCCAAACCATTCCAACCAAATCTGATTCAATCCAAACCAATCCAAACCAATCCAAACCAATCCAAACCAATCCAAACCAATCCAAACCAATCCAAACCAATCCAAACCAATCCAAACCAATCCAAACCAATCCAAACCAATCCAAACCAATCCAAACCAATCCAAACCAATCAACCAATCCAAACCAATCCAAACCAATCCAAACCAATCCAAACCAATCCAAACCAATCCAAACCAATCCAAACCAATCCAACCAATCCAAACCAATCCAAACCAATCCAAATCCAATCCAAATCCAATCCAAATCCAATCCAAATCCAAATCCAATCCAAATCCAATCCAAATCCAAATCCAATCTAAATCCAATCCAAACCCAATCCAAATCCAATCCAAATCTAATCCAAATAAATTCCAAATCCAATCCAAATCCAATCCGTATCCCAATTCTTCCTTACTTCTTTTTCCTTCTTTCTTTTTCCTTCTTCATTCTTCCTTTTTTCTTCTTTCCCCTTTCTCTTTTCACCTTTCTCCTTCTTTCTTCTTTGTGTTTTTGTCTTTCTCTTTTCTCCTTCATTCTTTGTTCTTCTTCTTTTTTCTTTCTTCTTTCTTCTTTCTTTTTCCTCCTTTCTCCTTCTTCCTTCTTTGTTTTTTCTTTATTCTCCTTCCTCCCTCTATCTTTGTTCTTCTTCTTTCTTCTTTTCTCTTTCTTCTTCCTTCTTTATTTTTTCTTCTTTATTCTTTCTTCTTTTTTCTTTCTTCTTTCTTCTTTCTTATTTCTTCTCTCTTTCTTTTTTTCTATTTTTTTCTGCTCCTTTTTTCTTTTTTTTTGCTTCTTTTTTTCTTTTTTTTATTCATTTTTCTTCTTTTTATTCATTTTTTTTTCTTTTTAATGCTGTTTTTTCTGTTTTTCTACTTTTTACTTCTTTTTTCTTCTTTCTTCTTCCTTTTTCTATTTTAAATTCTTTTTACTTCTTTTTAATTCTTTCTTCTATATTTTTCTTTTTCCTTTCTTTTTTCTTCTTTTTCCTTTCTTTTTTCTTATTTGTTCTTTTTTCTTCTTTTTTCTTCCGTTTTCTTCCATTTCTTTCCATTTTCTGTAACTTCAACAACCTTCCGAAAAATTCAGGAACCGTGTTCGGTTTATGTTGCTGAGCTGGCAGCAATTAACTTCGCTTTGGGGATAATTTCCAATCAGCCCGTAGAACATTTTTTCATCTTCTCGGATAGTCTTAGTTCTATCGAGGCTCTCCGGTCGATGAAACCTGTTAAGCACGCATCTTACTTTCTTACAAACATAAGAGAGCAGATGCGTGTTTTGGTCGAAAGATCATTAAAGATTACCTTTGTTTGGGTCCCTTCTCACTGCTCAATCTACGGGAATGAGAAGGCAGACTCGCTGGCAAAGATGGGCGCACAGGAAAGTGAGGTTTATGATAAACAATTCTCGAGCAACGAGTTTTTCCCATTAGTCCGTCAGAGTACTTTTCAAAGTTGGCAAAGAAATTGGACACATAACGAACTTGGATGGTGGCTATTTTCTATAGTTCCAAAAGTTTCTGCACGAGCGTGGTTCAGAGGTGAGGACTTAAGTCGAGGCTTCATTCGCACGATGTCGAGACTTATTTCCAAGGATGTTATCGATCATTTAGTAATCTGCCTTCGATTATTTAGTAGTTTGTCAATAACTCATTCCAGAGGCCTAAGTTCAAAATGTATTGTATGGTGAACTCTTAGTGCCAAGGTTTTTCTACAACTCTCTTTAACAGGTGGATGTTCGAATTCTACTATTAAAGGAGTTACGGTGCTAGTTGCTATACTTATACTAAATGATAACAAAATATGCAATCATTTAGTCTAAGTTACTGTTACTAGCGCTATAGCTCCGGTATTAGTGAAATTCAAACAGCGAACTGTTAGGCAGAGTTGTAGATAAACCTTTGCACTAGAAGTCCACCATACAACATATTTTGAAATTTAGCATCTGGAATGAGTTATTGACAAACTACTAAATGATCGAAGGCAGATTACTAAATGATCGATAACATCCTTGCTTATGTCCAATCACTGTTTACTAAACGCACATCTGTACAGAATAAACCTTGTCGATAGCAACTTATGTAGGTGCGGAGCCGATTATGATGACATCGATCACGTAGTTTGGTTCTGCTCGGAAAATGACGCCTCCAGATAGCGACTATTGGATACCCTAGTGGCCCGAGGTAAACAACCCTTCAGGGAAGTTAGAGGTGTTTTGGGAGATCGTGATGTGGTCTATATGCAGGCCATTTATAGTTTTCTTTGTGCTTCTGACATCAAAATCTAATAGTTTGTTTTTTTTTCTTCAAAGTTTTTTTTGTGTTCAGTCTCTGCTTTCTGTTCCGTAGGGCACCATAGGTCTTGCCATCCGCAATATGCTCCCAGTCGTGCCATTCCTCGAGCACAACGACACGCTACATCGTCCATGACGCCAAATGCCCGGATGAATCCTTAGCCCCGTCCATCCTTAAGCTTAAACATTGTAAACCTCGAGTCACCACGAGAATGCTGGCTTCTATCCCTCTCTTACTAACTGAAAAAATAAATGATATTGATTGTAGCCTGAGCCTACCAAATAAACGAACTAGGAAAAAAAAGTTTGGGACATAGCCGAAGATTTTGGAGCATATCGCCTGGGCTAGGTGCATATCCGATCTCATTCAATAATCCTCCAACCATTTGATTCACTTTTGAGAGGATATTTCAGTTGACTTTCAAATTTTAAAGCAATTTGGTGTAAAGGCGGCCAAGTTATTTGTGTCGTTGACGGAAATTGGGGTGCTTCCCAAATGGTCCATCTCCATATCGACACATGACGATTAATATACGCATTCTGCTAAATGCATCATAATAAGCAAAGCACGACCAAATTCTATCACAAAGTTCCGAAAGGAGAATAAGAATTCTCGGCCCGCTACAAGCAGTCTACAAACTCTGTAGATAAACGCTCCACCATGAAGGCAGGGCGAACCCGTCTCGCTTGACGACGATGGCGACGACATCATGATCGTCGTCGTTGTCGTCTCATTTTATTCAAATTAAATTAAATTTTAAGCTCAGTGAATAGTGAAATTTAAAATGCCAAAATTGTCTCCGGAACGCGCCTGGCAGATTTTCCTGTCACTAACAGGACCACGTCATAGTTGCGGAGAAATGAGATACCTACCACAGACAATGAGACGTATTAGTTATTTTCCTAGAAAATGGAAAATTGATCGCTCCGTTACTTTGCAACCATCTCGCAAGCATGATGTTCGACATAATGTTCAATTCGCAAATGTGCTAATGTGAAATATCAAACATGAAGACATACTGGCATCTAATTGCCTTTAATGGAGTTTGTTTAGTGTTACATCCGTTTGTCTGTGTACTTACGTTCTACCAAGCCTAGCAATAGTAGCGGAGGGTAGTTGAGCAACAACAGCTAACGAGTGAAATCCTGGCGAAATGAAAATTAGGGAGTTTGTTGCTTTTCTGCAACGATGATGCTTGCTGTGAAAGTGTAGCTCAGCTGCAATCTCAAACTGCAAGCGGCACTGCCTGATCGAGGTGAGGCAAGATGTGACAAAGGATTAAATATTAATTTCGTGTTTACTGAGTTATGAGAACAGTTCCATTGATGGTCTTACTCAATGTTGCAACACTATAAGAGATGACAATCATCCAAGCCACTTCCTGAAACCACGTTTCCGATCGAACCGTGTTGGCTTTGTTGGAATCTTTAGATACTTGATCAATAAGAGCAATGAAACTATTATTATGCTCATTTCGAAGTGTTCTTCGCAAGTTTCAATGTGTAATATTATCTTTTGAGCTTCTCTAGATACTTCGAAAATGTGTTCAAGTGTACGGAATCAGTCATATAGCGTTGGTTTATTCTTCTTATAAACATTTTAACGGATTGGATAAAATAAAACATTATTTTAAAAAATACGGATTTAGTCTTTGATTAATTTATTTCAAGTTGAATATTCATATTCCACAATCATATGTAAAAGATAACATCAACAAATCGGAGACCATTTCCTTCGAAATACAGCTTCAATAGATTGCGATTGCATTGCTACTGCTAGTGTCCATCTGCAAAACAAACTGCACAACAAATGCATCATCGATCGGCACATGGCCATAATTCAGCTCAGTTGACTTCGAAGAATAGGCTTGTAAGTAGGAGAAAGAAGGATGTTGGTTTTTTGTTCCCGTGACAATGGCGCAAAGAGGCAAACTTTCTCCATCGACTTTGAATTCAAGATGAAATCCCTTACCGAGCAAGCAATGACATTCCCATCATAAACCATTGTGTCGTCGCCATCGCCGACCAAACAGCAAGATGGCATTGTCCTCTTCCTGTCGTTCCAGCAGTACCGAGATTGTTTTCACCCCTTCTGAGGAATCCATCCTTTCCCCCGGTGCGGTTACCCTTCCACGATGTGATCATCGTCGCATCCACCAACAATACGACATTGCGACTGCTGACGGAGGTCTGGGGCAAAACTATATCTCGAAGTCAAACATCTTGTTAAATTTAAATTATAACTTTTTTGATATTTGTCCTCTTCGGTTGAGCATTCAACTCCGGCAAACAAATGATGGGTTTCGCTCAACCGGACAGCAGCCCTATGGAATTGTACGATGAAGAATGTGAAGAGCGAAAGTCTTCGCAGGACGACGCTTCACCTTCAGCATATTAAACTGACAGTCGACGTCCCGACTTTCGAGTAGACATGGCCTACCCGCTGGATGCCAACCATCAGGATGTCTCAGGTGGTGTGGGAGCAACCTAATTTTGTACTGCAACTCTTTGGAGTGTTCATTTCCACGTGACATGCGAAAGAGTAAAACTTTTCTGATCCCTAACTAACTGCGCCGTATTAATTTAGTAACGAAAACATATCACCTACATCGAATCGAGAGTCACTTTTGACGTATCAGTTGAATTTCATTCAGTACTCGGTACTCGATCATATTCGAACACCTATCGACTGCCATGGGCAAAAGTAAAATCCAATTGGCACCAATTCCGATTCTTTCTGCAGATTCTCCCACAAATCTAATCGAAAAAACTGACCTATTCCATTGGACCGCCATACAATTGCACGCTGGATGTCCTCCAATAGATTTCTCCTTTATTCTCTGCTAATAATTGCATTTTTTTTCTTCAACAAACAATCGATCCATATGTTTCAACATACCTATCTGTATTCCTGTCTGTTCGATGTGAAGCCACTTTCTGAAAGCCAATAATTTATCACATTATCTTGATTTCATTTTTCCCAACCGCCGCAAAATAGTTTGGTTTTGCCAACGTTTCTCCCACTGCTGCACGGCATCGAGCTGGACTGCACCGCTCTGTGGGACCACAGTCTGTGGCCGCAGCAGGTTACCTTGCAGAACTAACGGAAAACCGATACCTACCCCAGTGGAACTGGTTTCACTTTTCTTTCCCACTTCATTTTCTCCCGTTCCATTTGGTGGTGAAAAATGCATTATGGACCTTCAGCACCTAAAAGGATACTTGGCACGGTCGTCTAGTCGAAGCGACGAACGACTGCATTGGCATCGCTATCGAACCGGCACAGTGGGATGTATCTCTCGTATTCTTAGCAGTTGCAAGCAACTAGGTGCGGTGGTGTCTCACCCCTACCAGCATCAGCAAATATGAACCCACACACGCTTAAAATCAATAACACAGAGATGTGTTTGCATCACACAAAACGGACCTAATGTGGAACATCCCCTAGATGAGCGACAGTTACACAGCCACAAAAATGCCTCGTACGGTCGTGATAACGGTCCTTTTCAACATGTAAACGTTTGTACAGATACCTTGTTTCATGAGGAACCAAATACTGTTGAAAATATTGAAATCCAAGCTTCAATAAAACCACACGAGCTATTTTTGTGGCTGTGTAACTATCGCTCATCTAGGGGATGTTCCGCATTAGGTCCGTTTTGTGTGATGCAAACACATCTCTGTGTTATTGATTTTAAGCGTGCAGTCAGTCAGCGAGACATATGTACTCTGTCCAGACCGAAAACGAGCATCCCATTCTACTAATATTGTTAGTATCACTGTCAGACTCCGGACCAGCGTTTCCTTTTTGCGCCATTTTTACAGCTCGTGTCCATATTTCCAATAATCGTAAAATAGCAAACATTTAGAGTAGAGAGAAGACAGTATCTTCATTTTCTGATATATATTTCTGTCTACGATAGCAATGAGGAGCATTAAATGTTAGGTAGTCTAGTAGAAGCGTGTTTTATGTTTATGAATGGTATTACATCTTTAGTATTCACAATGCCACAATTATAGAGACTTCAATACCCGTAGGGCAGAACCGATCATATAAGCATATTGTTGGGCGCCGATTGAAAATTTATCGGCGGCGGCGGCAGCGTGGCGGCGTCACGCCGTTACTAATCAGCGGCGGCGCGCCGGTGTGAGTCGGCGTGAGCCTATTTCAAGCAATAGATTTTTTTTTTAAATTCTTCCGCAAATTCCACAATAAGTTCCTCCAGCAATTCCTCAGGAAGTTCCTCCAGGAGTTCCTCCGGAATTTCCTCCAGGGATTTCTCCGGAAGTTCCTTTTGGAATTCTTACGGAAGTTGCTTTTGAAATTCCTCGGAAAGTTTCTTCAGGAATTCCTTCGGAATTTCCTCCATGAATTTCTCCGGAAGCTCCTCCCGGAATTCTTCCGGAAGCTCCTCCACAGGGTTGGTTCGCTCTGAGGAGTGTGAAAGTGTAAAAACTTCTCTTTCTCGATCTGTTATCCGAGTGCATTGTGCAGAAATACACTTTATCTTTGTATGAAAGAGCGTGCGTCATACCCACTCTTCATTACACAAGCCCACAAGTGTAAAGAGTACAGGAAAATGGCAATTTGTTGTTTACCGAAATGCATACATTTAGGCTATGTTCTAAATCTTCCATGTTTTTTTTTTCTTTTTTTTCTTGAGCAAGGGTAAACGGAAATCTGCAACCAGACACCTGAGGAGGTACTCAGGTAGTGTGGGGATGGGTCTGTCATGTAACTCTTACCCGACCCACTAAAACCAAAACCCTTTCGCCAGTCCGTACCCCCGGCCCGCAATTAAGCAATACATCAGGGGGGGACTATTGAGAACGCTCACGCCTATGCTAACGCACTTGACGTCAATACACACAACATCGACATCAAGGGTGGCTACCTCACCACCCGTCGATCGCAAGCTATGATAGTAACCTAACGGTCCGTATCATAATCTCACGTTGGAGACGAGCACCCCGACAACAACCACCGCGCATGAACCGCAATGACCTCTATATCTACATACTGAGGTCCCCGCAGCCCACCCACGACATGTTGGTTGTCGGGATGAGCAAAGTGTTCACTGCATCACAGGTGCCCTTACTGCACACGTTGGTTTTGTTCAAGACGCCACCACCGCTGCAGTTTCGACATAATCTGTTGAGATGCTGTGTTCACCGCATTCCATTTAGCTTCTTCTCGGCACATCCTCTCGACGAGGTTGTCCGGGGTTGTATCCATACCACTAATAAGCAGCATGGCATTGCGTTCTACCTCGAATCGCGGGCATGCGAACATCACATGCTCTGCCGATTCTACCTCACCTACACATTCAGGACACTCCGCAGAATCTGCGAAGCCAAACCTGTGTAGGAATTTCTTAAAGCAGCCATGTTCAGACAACACCTGTGTTAGGTGGAAGTTGACTTGACCATGCTTCCTATCAACCCAGTTGGACACATCTGGAATCAGTCTGTGGGTCCAACGACCTTTGACTGCGGTGTCCCATGCTCTTTGCCATTTAAGCAACGAAGCTGCTCTCTTGACACGTCGCACTTGCACCGAGTCCCTTTCGTTGTAGCACTCCACATCCTCCTCTAAGAGTATGTCGATCGGCATCATTCCAGCTATAACGCACACCGCCTCATATGATATGGTGCGATATGCGCTCGCGACACGTAAACACATCAGCCGGTGTACTCTGATCAATTTCTTTATATTGTACTCGGCTTTTAGTGCTACGGTCCATGCCGGCACGCCATAACGGATGATAGACAATGCTACGCCAGCTATCAGCCTACGCACTTGACTATGCACCGCCGATCTGTTGGACATCATTCGTGATAAAGATTTTATCGCCAATGAAGCCCGCTGACATGCATAATCGACGTGGCTCGTAAAATTGAGCTTATCATCGATCATCACGCCCAGATGCTTGAGAGACCTCACGGAGTTAACTGTGCAGGTCCCTACTCTTATCCTCGCCTGTTGCAGCCCATGACGGTTATGCACTACCACGACTTCCGTCTTGTGATGTGCAAGGGACAACCGCCTCGAGTTGAGCCATTCCTCCACTCTGCCAATCGCGTATGAAGCCTTCAGTTCGACTTCGTCGAGAGTGTCTCCTGTTACCTCCAGCATTACGTCATCCGCGAAGCCTTCTATTTTCACACCGGCCGGGAGACTTAGGCGTAATACTCCATCGTACACAATATTCCACAGAACCGGTCCGCGGACACTACGATCGACTTTTGACCAGCATCAGTGTCGTATAACAGCACCCTATTCTGAAAATAGCTTTTCAGTATCCTGCACAGGTAATCCGGAACTCTCAATCGGTGCAGGGAGTCAGCAATTGCTGCCCAGCTAGCATTGTTAAACACGTTTTTTACATCGAGTGTAATCAACGCGCAGTACCTAATACCTCTTCTGTTTAAACCTCTCGCTATCTTGGCCGTATCCGTTACCGCTCGAATTGCTTCGATGGTAGAACGGCCCTTACGGAAGCCATACTGGTTGCTAGATAAGCCACCAGCACACTCTGTATAAGCCGACAATCTATTCAGAATGACCCTCTCTAGCAGCTTTCCAGCTGTGTCGAGTAGGCAAATTGGTCTGTATGCCGAAGGATCCCCCGGCTGTTTGCCAGACTTCGGTAATAGCACCAATTTCTGCCGTTTCCATCGATATGGGAAGTTTCCTTCGTCCATGCATCTCTGGAGGCAGCTCCTGAACATATCTGGATTGGCAAGAATGGCGTGTTTAAGGGCCAGGTTTGGAATACCATCCGGGCCTGGCGCCTTATTGAGCTTAAGTTTTCTTGCGGCTACGATAAGCTCTTCGTTAGTCACTAGCGGTACCACGTCAACTGACTCGTACGTCATGCCTCGGAAACAACCCGTCGACTATTTTGGCCAACATCCCCGGAGATTTCTCAGGTGGCGTGGTATTGGTCCTAGCCATCACCATCCTGTATGCATCTCCCCATGGATTGTCGTTTGCCATCCTGCACAGCCGCTCGAAGCAGGCTCTCTTACTACAATTGATCTCGTAGTTCAGAGCTCTGCTCGCTGTCTGGAACACCCTGCGTCTCTCGACCTTATCAGGGTCTGTTCTGGCACGTCGCAGCCTTCTCTTTGCTCGAAGACAGGTTCTACGAAGGTCTGCAATTGTGTCAGTCCACCAGTACACAGGTTGCCGGTTTCCGGGAGGTTTGGTCCTCCTAGGCATCGTCACATCGCATGCACGGGTTAGTACATCGATTAACTCGTCGCCACTTAATCCCGTTGTTCGCGTCTCCCATCGTAGTGATTCCTCCAAGAGTTCTGGGTTGAACTGAGAGGTGCGCCATCCTAGATCTGCTTTGCCGATCCGCCTTGTGGTTGCGACGGGGGTATATACCGGATCATAAAACGAATTTCCTGATGATCGCTGGAGGTATGCCCCTCATGAACCTCCCATTCTGGCTCCACCGTCCATCCCGCGCTGCAGAAGGTCACATCGATGCATGAATCACCGTTCGGTCCCCTGAACGTTGGCACTTGGCCTTCATTCAGCAGGACTACGTTCAATACCGCTAGCGACTCTAGCAGGGTATGACCTCTGGCGTTTGTGGACCGGGATCCCCAGTCCACTGCCCACGCATTGAAGTCGCCTGCTACAACTAACGGTTTTAAGCCAGTTAGTTTTGCTGCAAGAATATCTACTACCCTAGTAAACTGCACTATACTCCACCTGGGAGGACAGTAGCAGCTACAAAAGTAAACACCGTTTACCTTTGCTATAACGAAACCCTCATCATCAGGTGATGATACTATCTCCTGGATGGGATATCGCCCGCAAGTCCAGATGGCCACCATCTGAGACTTATCCGCAATCCAACTACCGTTACCGGCAGGGATGCGGTAAGGATCGGACAGCAAGGCTACATCAGCTTTACACTCCGTAACAGACTGTTGTAGCAGCAATTGAGCCGCCTTGCAGTGGTTCAGATTCAGCTGTGTTACCTGCGTGTCTGGATCCTTCTAGAGGCCGGACAAGCCTGGACACCGGTGAGGTGTCTGTTGTCTGTACCCGGGGGACAGATCAGACACCTTGGTGCAGCCTGACAGGTGCGAGCTTGGTGGCCTTCAGCTCCACACCTATGGCATAGCTTACTGCGATCAGGTACTTTACAGTCATAAGACTTATGACCGTTGCCAAGACACCTGAAACAGGTCTGAAGCGGTTGGCTTATACTTAGCGGACATACCGACCAACCCACTTTCAGTTTAGCCTTATCCATTACCTTTTTGGCCTCAGCCTGAGGTACTTGGAATGAGGCAACCTGCATTCCCGCGAAGCTTTTGCGTAACCGAACCGTAGATTCCTGGATCTCGACATTGCACTGATCTCTCAGTGCGTCGACCAGGTCTCTAGCCTCGGTTACTTCATCCAGGCCCTTGCACTGGATGTTCGAAACTGGACATAGGGCTCTTACTTGAACCCCATCGCCCAGGACTTCCTCCGTCAACTTTTTGTACTCAGTACTCTTCTGAGCAGCATCCCGCTTCAAGACGAGAATCATCTCGTCTCTCCGCGTCCTTCGGATGCAGTTGACATCCTCTCCTAGGCCAGCGAGTTTGTCATTAACTCTCATGGCCTTCAAGACTTCGGCGTAGCTCTTGTCGTCAGTACTGACGATAATCGCCTCGCCTCTGTCTTTACGCTTACCACTGACATTGGAAGGCGCACCCGTCTCCTTCTGGGCTCTACCCTTCTTAACAGTGGCGCGTATCGCTCCGCCTGCCGCTTTCTCTGCCGCCTGCTGCCGTTGCCTTCTCGCCTTCTTGGGATTCACGACCTCCCTCCACGGTAGATCTTCCTCCCGGTGAGCTTCAGTGGTCCTCGATGGTGGAGGCATTGGGTTCACCGGCTTGGGATTGCCATCCTTCTGCTCGACCTTCTTCCTTTTCTCTGGCTTCGGGGTTGCGGACTTCTCGACAGATGCTTTCAGGTTCGCCTCCTGCGTAACCTTACTCAGCTTCGGGGTCGTCCGTCCCTGTTACAGCCATCCTTTTGCGGAGTTCCTCGACCTGGCTCTCCGCCAGTCGTTTGCCCTCGGACAGGAGACGAATTTTCGATTATGCCTCCTCTTTGTCCTTATCCGCCTGCTTCCGCTCCTTGACAAGTTTGCGGAGCTCTCTCTCCGCACTCTTGCTGGCCTCTAGTAGGGACCTCCACTCCGATTTGGCCTCAACTACTAGGGCACAGAGTGCCTGCACAGCAAGTTTCAGATCCTTGCTGTACTTAACCCGGTTGTCTAGGGACGACATAATCACGTCGGATACCTCCGTGACTACCTCCATCGTGTGACCACCGCGTTCTTCGTGGTTCGCCATCACAGATTTGATGACGCGGGTCAGGGTGGGGCCGTCCATCTTTACTTCAACCGGCACCTCCTCAGTCCCTCCACGGGCTTCTACATCGCCTTCCCCGGCGATCTTTGGGAGACCTTTCAAGGCCGCTACGTCTGGTGAAAGGGTTCTCCTTACCACCATTCGCCTCACCTGCATCCCTCGACGTTTTGTGTTTTGTGTTGTTAGAATTCATCGCTGTTGGGTCCTCCCTGCGGCTGCTGTCAAATCCTGCTGGTGTAGTCGCCTTCGCGATCGCATGGTTATCTATACATACCTTGCGGCATGCAGGGAGGCCACGCGAGGGTTGACACTTTCGTGTTCAGAGCCAGATCAGCGCTAGTCAGGGAAAAGCATCTGAGTTTACTCCCACTCAGCTGCCAGCTGAGCGACAGGATTGTACCGCGTGCTACAAGGCCCGCCACGGTTTTAGGGGACGATAGACAGCCTGGCCATTAGCCCATTCGCCGTTTCAGGTCGGTGTCACCCGGCCTTACTAAGAGAATAGAATAACCAGACTACCAGCCCTCGCGTTCACAATATCTCAATATCCAAAAACAAGACCAATAACATGCAACCAGTATACCATAATCAGGATCTTACTGGGATCAATCCTGATGTGCCAATGGTACTCCCTGGGCTTGTGCTTTTGAAGCGGCACACAGTCGCTTTGATAGAGTCTGCTTACGGGCACTTGTGGTTTTTTGGGAGGGGTTTTAGCAGAGCCCACTGCTAAATCCCACCACGCCCTAGGCAGTTCTCCCTGACTCACAGACAGCTGGGGAGGGGTCGTCAAGCCCTTGGACATGGTCCCTGCTGCCCCAAAATCTTCCATGTAAATACGTTGTTGTGAGCGCTTAAACATGTACCACACGCACGTGTGAACGCTCTAGAGTGTGAATCAATACACTTCTCTTCTATTTTTCGGAAGTTCCTGCAGGAATTCTTCCGGAAGTTCCTCCAGGAATTCCTCCGGAAGTTCCTCTAGGAATTCCTCCCGAAGTTCCTGCAGGATATTTTTAGGGAGTTCCTGCATGAATTCTTCCGGAAGTGCCTCCAGAATTTCTTCCGGTAATTCCTCCAAAAATTATTCAGGAATTTCTCTAAAAATCCCTATATAAATGCATATAAATGCTCAGGAAATTCCCGAGTAGCCCTTAAATTTCCTAAAAATTTACTTATGGAATTTCTCCTGAATTTTTTTTTCTGGGGTTCCTCCAAAAACTCCTCCAGGAACACTACATAAATTACTTCGCAAACTCCAGAATTTACCACGATGACGCTTCAGATATTTCTTCTGAATTCCTTCCGGAACTCACATGGAATTCCACTAATCCTACCTCCCGAGATTTTTCCGGAAAAGTATCCTGAAATTGTCCAAGAACTTCTTATGGAAATTAAATTGCGAAATCTAGATCTAGAAAATCTTACGCACATTCCTTTGGGAATCTTCCAGAAATTCCTACTCCATAATTCCTCAAAGGACTCGTTGGAGTCGTTCACAAATAAATTATACTCGAAATTATTTTCCCGAATATTCGTTTAGGAACACTTCCGATTTTTTTCCAAGAACTCCTTCACAAATTCCTCCAATAATGTCCCGGCAATTCCCACGGAAACTTCTTCAGAATCTCTCTAAGCATTTGCCCAGAAAACCTTACAGAATTTTTCCGGAAAATTCCCTTAAAAGCTAATCCAAAATATCATACAAAAATTCTCTCGCTTTTTCTTCATAGACTTCTCTCTTGAAAATTCCTAGGGTAAAATCCCCTAGGACATTTTTGAAATCTGCGTGACTGAAACTTAAGAATTACTGGCTACTGTCAGTGAATAAAAGTTGGTTAACGTCACACAAATGGCCATAAAATCGTCGAGAAAACGTGACTCAACAAAGGTTTTGAAAAATATTGTCATTTCTACACATGTGTTTTGCTGACATAGAATCGTTTTCGTATTGTAAAATTCACTTCGTATCAATCTAAAAAATATGGGATTTACCCCAATGAGCTTTTCGATGAGTCTACGACCGACCAAAATATTGAATGAATCTGATTCCGGATTTAGCAATAGCAAGCAAAGTACATAAACCAAACAAGATATAGAAAAGTCGAGTCAAGTACGAGACAGTGAAGACAGCCTTACTGTTGAGGTCGAAATAATTATCTGTCAATGGTACAATCAAGTTGGGGAGTTAAATGGAATTGTACAAACGCGTCTAATGGCAAGTAATGACATTCCACTAAAAGTTCAAAATAAGTTTCTTATCAAGATATAGGGTTAAATGCTAATCTTATAAGTAGATTGATTGGATATCACCTGTGCCAACGTAAATAGTCAGAATGTCACTTTGTTGATTCACTTATGAACGACTTATGAAATAGAAATCTGTCCCTCCAAAGAAATTTCCAGAGAACAAAATTTTCTCACATCATCAAATAACCTCATATGTTACAGCAAAACTGTCCACACTAACTCACTGCATACAAGTAATCCAGTGCAATGGTATGGAAATAAACTGATAAAGATGTTCTTTATCCCTGTTCGGACGGCCTCATTCCAAACGTCCCCTACTCGTCGTGTTGGCCCGTATAGCCATCCCCCCAAGCACGACCAAGCATTCCGAAAACTTTAAATTTTGTTCGATTTCTTCCCGCTACAATGGCAAGATATCCACGAGGATGATGATGGTTCTTTTCCTATTTTTATTCGTGCCACTCCAGCCAACCAACACCCATCGCACAGAACCCATGTCCTCGCTCGCACACTTCGGTTATGCTTCCGGCGGCAACCGGAAAGTTTGCAAACAGTTTGATAAGACGGCGATATTTTTCGGTATGGGACTCGCATCGCGCTCGCGAACCATGCCAAGGCGGCGGCGGTTGGCCATGGTTTGCCGATATTCTGGGTCATCAAATATTGTCTGATAATAAAAAATAATAGGAAAAGCTGGTGAACATAGAGCCGATGGACGAACAAAAAAAAATCGAATGCTTTCCTTATATGCGGAAAGTTGGTCGGTTGGAGAACTGTCCCGACCAGGGGATAATGCTACCCCAAGAATTTTTTTTTAAATACCAACTAAAAGTAAACCAGTAAAATCATGACCGCAGAACAAATCAATATTATTTGATGTAGGTGTTTGCAAATGAGATTCTAATACATGTGAAGTTATCTTGAGATCCTTTTTGTAGTATTACCACCACACATATACATACACAGAAAAAAAATATAAACTATTTTTCAACATTCTTAGATGTTCTAGGCCATCCAAACATTCCTTAAGTTCAGGACTCAAAATCTACAACTCCATAAAAAACGTTTTTCAGTACTGAAAGCTTCAATATGCATTCAATTATATCCATTACACCTCCTGGGTGGTAAACGGATATCGTAGGATAGTTTTAAGATATTCTGCGCAAACCAAACTATCATTAAGTTCGTGACTTGAGATCTACAGCTGCTTATGAGCTTTTTTCGGTACACAAAACTTCAATATGCAACCCAAAACCATCTAAACATGTCCCTTGATCTTCAGGAATGTATTATGGATATGGTTGCGATGTAAGCGACGAAAAAGCTAGAGAGGTGGCTGCAGATCGCAAGTTCTGAACTCAAGGACGGTTTGAGTAACCCAGGTTGTTCCAAAAACAACTTACCATGTCTCCTGGTCTTCTGGAATATGTTATGGACATGTTTGAATACATATCCAAGTTTCTAGTGACGAGAAAAGCTAGTTTCGTAGCTATAAACTGCCGCTAACCGCAAGTCAGACTTATCTGGATATGGGCGCCATATACAGATAAGTCTGACTTGCGGTTAGCGGCAGTAAATCACAAGTACGAAACTAAAGGATGATTTCAATTACCCTGGATATCCCAAAACCATCTAACCATGTCTCCTGATCATTATAAATACACAGAAAGAAAAATCTACTGAAATTTACGTTAAAAATCATGCACATAAATGGAACACCATTATTAGCGTAATTCCACACGGGATATAGCCTAAATGTATACAATATTTGACGTGAATCGTCGATATTGTATACAAGTTGTAAGCAATCTTGTTAGGAAGAGGACCATTTCAGCGTAGAATAGCGTAAATTTCCGCATGTCAAGTTTTACGCGCTGTTTACTTTTCATTATTTTTTTCTGTGTATGTTATGGATATGGTTGAACACATATATATGCTTGAAGCGACGAAAAAAGCTAAAGTGGGGGTTGTAGATCGCAAATTCTGAACTCAAGGACAATTTGGATAACCCAGGATTCCCCAAAACCATCTTGCCATGTCTCCTGGCCTTCTGGAATATGTTATATTCATAGTTGAATACATATCCATGCTTCTAGTGTCGAAAAAAGCTAGCGTCGTGACTACTCGGTCTAGCTCCCGACGGTGGTAGATCTACCATTGAGTTCTTCCGAAACAGAAACTAGCCAACTGGATGCCACGGTCGGCCCGGTGGCTCCGCTGCAATGCCACCAGAGGAAAGGTGAACACTGACGGCGCCAGATTTCTGGTAGAGGTGGGGCACCAGCATTTTTGGCGTAATAAATTAATTGTTTTTTGAATGTCAGACAGTTTAAATGTAACGAAGTTTTAATTGCATTCTATCGTCTATAATTGAAAAGGTCACTAGGATTTTTTTTTTTTGAATATTTTCATAAAAACTTGCATTTCCTGTATGATTATGTATAGATAATGTGATTGCGATTTTCTAGTCAGCAATCCCAGAGTCAAAACCGGAGTTTACTATTGACCTAAATTCTTCGGGTGTTCTCAAGAATTCTTGGGGAATTAACGTCTGCAATTTTTTCGTAAATAATTCTACACAGGTAACCAGTAAGCATTATATAAAGCATTTAAGTGGCGTTATATGCGCCTTTACTGCAAAACTTTAAATGCCAATAAGCCCTTTAGTCGCCTTTAATGCTATTTTAATGCAGGTTTTGGCCCAATATATGGCTGCTTAAATGCTCAATCCTACTTTATCGATAAAGTAGAAATTTTGCTGAGTAGCATTTATTCAGCATCCGAAATGCTGAATAAATGCTTAATTTTAAAAACAAGAAAAAAGATTTTTTAATGGCATTTTTTCTAATTCTTTTTTTACATAGTTTTTTCATATTATATCGTTATTGAATTTTCATATTTGAAATGGAACATATTTTTTTACTTTCTTCGAGCGGGATTCGAACTCGCGCTCTTGTCACCCGACGCTGTAGTTGTCATCACCCTTACCAGCTGGCCCTTCATCACCCTTACCAGCTGGCCCTTAAGAGAAAGATGGTAGTGGGAATAATTTTGCCCAAACATAAACATTACGCCCCTCATACCCAGTTGCAATGGAACAGCTACAGTAGTGCTGCTTTAATGCATCCATCGAAAATAGTGCAAAGGAATAATACAATGTAACTAAACTATGTAATTAGTGATAGGGTTAGGTTAACGACAAGTACTCCTGTCAATGGTCGGAATGGAAAAAACATTCTGCACGTACCGATTTCTTTTCTCAAATGAAGGTTCATTGGACAAATAGTCCCCGCTTTATGATTCCATATTAGAAAACGTTTAACGTATGAACACTACAGGCCTTAAAGTGGCACTAATGTAGCTGTTCCATTGCACTTAACGAAAAACAACATTGTGCATTCAAAATGCTATTATAAGGCTATGCCCCACATGATTGCTTTGAGAATGCTTATTTAGAACAGCCAGGTTTTCGAAATGCTTATTTATAGCAAGGAGCATATGCATGCCATTATAATGCTACTATAGTGCTTACTTTAATGCTTATTGGTTACTGTCGTAACCGAAAACTAAGAACGCCAACACCGTGCGTGCAATCCGCTCAAGGTTCGCCAACAGAATGACTACTTTTCTTCGCAATCATAGAATCCAAACTTCATGCAAGTTCAACGAAAACCAACAATCCCACTTGCTGGTTCGTAGCACATCGCTTATTTCATTCATTCCGCTGTGCACCCTTCCAAGGATGTTATCGATCATTTAGTAATTCGCGTTCGATCATTTAGTAGTGTGTCAATAATTCATTCCAGAAGCTGAATTTCAAAATGTGTTATATGGTGGACTTCTAGTGCGAAGGTTTTCCTGCAACTCTGCCTTATGGTTCGTTGTTTAAATTCCACTAGTAACGGAGTTATAGCTATAGTATCAGTAACTTAGACTAAATGATAATAAAATTCCAATCATTTAGTTTAAGCTACTGCAACTAGCGCTATAACTCCGTTATTAGTTGAATTCTAACAACAAACCATTAGAAAGAGTTGTAGAGGGGCCTTCGCACTAGAAGTCCACCATACAACACATTTTGAAATTCCTTTTCTGAAAAGAGTTATTGACAAACTACTAAATGATCAAACGCAAATTACTAAATGATCGATAACATCCTTGCACCCTTCATTATCCTTCTCTTTCTGTTTGACGTTGCCGTTATTGTTTTGAATGATGCGTAGTCTGCGCAGTGCTTGCATCCTAAAATCGCCACACACACATTCGCAACCATACGTTGTTCCATTTCCTTCGTTTCTTGTCTACATCAGCATCGCCATCATCATCATGATACTGGTTCAAAACTAGTTCGACAATCGAAATGATCCAGAACTCAAACTGAAATCAATCAACACATATTATCTAAAATTCATTGCCTACTACATCTACCACATTATCCTTTATCTCTACTCTTACTGGTTTTGCCATTTCAATGCTTAACAAACGTTTCAATACTTTGCAATTAAGTTCTTTTGTGTGTCTTCGAAATTCAATCCAAATCTATTCCAAAGCCAATCCAAACTATATCGAAATACAATTCAATCCAACTACAATCCAAATCTTTTTCAAATCCAATCCAATTCGACTCCAAATCCAATCCAAATCCAATCCAATCCAAATCCAATCCAATTCCACTCCAAATCCATTCCAAATCCAATCCATATCCAATCCAAATCCAATCCAATCCAAATCCAAATACAATCCAAATCCAATCCAGATCCAATCCAAATCCAATCCAAATCCAATCCAAATCCAATCCAAATCCAATCCAATCCAAATCCAGTCCAATCCAAATCCAAATACAGTCCAAATCCAAATACAGTCCAAATCTTTTGTAAATCCAATCCAATCCAATCCAAATCAAATCCAATCCAAATTCAAATCCATATCCAATCCAAACCCAAACCAAATCCAGCTTAAATTCAATCCAAACTAATCCATATCCAATTAAAATCCAATCCAAATCCAAATTCAGTCTTAATCCAATCCAATCCTTAATCCAATACAATGCAAATAAAATTCAATCCAAATTCAATCTAAATGCAATTCAAATCCAATCAAATTCTAATCTATATCGAGATTCAATCGAAATCCTATTCGGATTTAATTCAAACCCGACTCATATCCAATCCGAACTCAATCTACATCTACTCCAACCTAGTCCGATTCAAATCCAAAATAAATTCAATCCAGTTTTAAAACTAATTTTATCTTATTATTCTTTGATTTATTTTTTTCTTCTTGATTTTGTTTAGTTTGGCCTTGGATCATTCACAGCCTACTCATTACCGCAACAGCGTCATAATGAGCCTACTGGAACTCCTTTACTTTTTTTTATTTGCCCAAATTTTGTTTTAATGGGCTTTGGATCATTCACAGCCTACTCACCACCGCAAATGCGTCATGGTGAGCCTACTGGAACTCCAATACTTTCTGTTTGTTTTTTTTTTCAATTTTTCTCGAAACTTTTTTTTTCGGCCTCGGATCATTCACAGCCTACTCACCACCGCAGGAGCGTCATGGTGAGCCTACTGGAACTCCTGTATTCTCATCACACCATTTTAATAACTTGTAGCCACAGCTATTACTTTTAAACACCATTTACATCTGAAAATACTCACCGACTGCGCCAATTGTCGTAACCGAAAACTAAGAACGCCAACACCGTGCGTGCAATCCGCTCAAGGTTCGCCAACAGAATGACTACTTTTCTTCGCAATCATAGAATCCAAACTTCATGCAAGTTCAACGAAAATCAACAATCCCACTTGCTGGTTCGTAGCACATCGCTTATTTCATTCATTCCGCTGTGCACCCTTCATTATCCTTCTCTTTCTGTTTGACGTTGCCGTTATTGTTTTGAATGATGCGTAGTCTGCGCAGTGCTTGCATCCTAAAATCGCCACACACACATTCGCAACCATACGTTGTTCCATTTCCTTCGTTTCTTGTCTACATCAGCATCGCCATCATCATCATGATACTGGTTCAAAACTAGTTCGACAATCGAAATGATCCAGAACTCAAACTGAAATCAATCAACACATATTATCTAAAATTCATTGTCTACTACATCTACCACAGTTACCTGGATATTCTCTCGGAAATTTCTCCGGCAAGATTTCCTTCCACAAGTCTTGGACACAATATTCCCCTTTTTGTTTTCTTCAGAAAATAGCCCGGAAATTATTTCGCAGATAAATATAGAAATTCCTTTGAAATTCAAAGAAGTTAATATAAGAATATTTCGAAAATTTCTTCGTTGATGTCTTTTTTTAGAAATTCCTGTAGGAGAAAAGTACTTTAGAAGAAATCCTTCCGAAATATTATTAGGAAATTCTTTGGAAATTTATTTTGGAATTCTTTCAGAAATTGATTTAGTAATTTCAACGGGATATGATTTAGGAATTGTAGATTGTCTTCAGAAATTCTTTTGAGAACTCCTCCAATAAGTTTTACCAGGAATTCCTTTCGACATTTCGTCAGAAAGTTCTCTGGAAAGACCTTTGTAAATTTATCCAGAAGTTCCTTGAAGCCTTCCTCCAAGAAATCCTGTGGCAATTATCTTAGTAAAACAATACGGAATTCCCGCAGGAACTATTCCAGTCATTTGATTGAAAGAATTTTTCCGAAAATTAATTGAAGAATGAAATAGGAAAAACCAACCATGCAGACTGCGTGGTTGGCGAAGTGCAGCCATGGACCGAGCTGAATGGAGAAGACTTTTATGTGCAGCACAGGCCACTCCGGCCTTAGTCTGATAATAATAATAATAATTGAAGAATTTCCCGGGCAGCAAAAGAACAAATTGCGGGCAGCAGGGACTATGTACTATGACAAGAGCTTGACGATCCCTCTCCAGGCCATCTGCAAGTTGTGGGGCTTGCCTAGGATGTGGTGGGGTTTGACAGTGGGCCCTGTTGAATTCCTATAAAAAGCTGCATGTATCCGCAAGTAAGCCCCACCAAAGCGACCGTGTGCCGCTCAAAGCGCACAAGCCCAAGTCCTGGTGCTAGGTGGGACGCTAAACAGCCCTGGCACGACGGCCCTCCGACGAAACAGGAGGTTTGCGCAGGCTCAATAAGCCGCCTGGAAAACCAATAATTACGAACAATATAAGAGATAATGTGACTCGATATAATCGGCAAAGACCTAAGCGACGAATAGAGGATCACGATTGGAAGCTTGGAACATGGAACTGCAAGTCGCATGACCCAAGTTTCCCAAAATAAAATATCAAGTGAACAATAGAATACTTTCAATGCAGAATCAAGACCCATGTGGGCGCCGGCAGTGCGAAGCCGTACTCGCGGATGCACAACATGTAAACCGATTGGTTTACTATTTTTTGTACACACAGTTGATAGTAACTGTCATACTGAGACCCATATAGGCGAATCTGAGTTTTAATGAGCTAAAATAGACCAACACAAATTTTTGCTTTAGGGGAAAGCTTCTTAGTTGTCGACTAAGCGTGACTAAACAGGACGGCAGGGCTGGTCGCTAGGTTTCGCAGGCTGCGACAGGATGATCTACGATAAATTACATCCCCGCAACTTCGACGTCGTGGCGCTGCAGGAGATTTGCTGGACAGGACAGGAAAGTATGGAAAAGCTGGCATCGAGCGGCTACCAGTCGCACCACCAACGAGATGGGAACCGGCTTCATAGTGCTGGGTAAGATGCGCCATCGTGTGATTGGGTGGCAGCCAATCAACGCAAGGATGTGCAAGCTGAGGATCAAAGGCCGTTTCTTCAACTATAGCATCATCAACGAGTACTGCCCACACGAAGGGAGACCCGACGGCTAGAAAGAAGCGTTCTACGCACAGCTGGAGCAGACATACGATGGATGCCCACTGCGGGACGTCGAAATCGTCATCGGTGACATGAACACACAGGTAGGAAGGGAGGAAATGTATAGACCGGCCATCGGACCGGATAGTCTGCATACCGTATCGAACGACAACGGCCAACGATGCATAAACTTTGCAGCCTCCCGCGGATTGGTGGTCCGAAGCACTTTCCTCCCCCGCAAGAATATCCACAAGGCCACATGGAAATCAAATCGACCACGTTCTAATCGACGGTAAATTCTTCTCCGAAATCACGAACGTACGCACTTACCGCAGTGCGAATATTGAATCCGACCACTACCTCGTTGCAGTATGTCTGCGCTCAAAACTCTCGACGGTGTACAAAACGCGTCGAAGTCGGACGCCGCGGCTTAACATTGGGCGGCTACAAGACGGTAGACTAGCCCAAAAATACGCGCAGCAGCTGAAAGTGGCACTCCCAACGGAAGAGCAGCAAAGCGCAGCGTCTCTTGAAGATGGCTGGAGGAGATATTCGATCCGCCATTGGTAGCACCGCAACCGCTGCACTTGGCACGGTGCCCCCGGATCAGAGAAACGACTGGTATGACGGCGAATGTGAGCAGTTAGTAGAAGAGAAGAATGCAGCTTGGGCGAGAATGCTGCAACACCGCACGAGGGCGAACGAGGCACGATATAAACGGGCGCGGAACAGACAAAACTCGATTTTCCGGAGGAAAAAGGGCCAGCAGGAAGATCGAGACCGTGAAGAGACGGTGCAACTGTACCGCGCTAATAACACACGAAAGTTCTATGAAAAGTTAAACCGTTCACGTAAGGGCCACGTGCCACAGCCTGATATGTGTAAGGACATAAACGGGAACCTTCTTACGAACGAGCGTGAGGTGATCCAAAGGTGGCGGCAGCACTACGAAGAACACCTGAATGGCGATGTGGCAGACGAAGATGGCGGTATGGTGATGGACCTGAGAGAACGCGCAGGACATATTTTTACCGGTTCCGGATCTCCAGGAAATCCAGAAGGAGATAGGCCAGCTGAAGAACAACAAAGCCCCTGACAACTACCAGGAGAGCTATTCAAACACGGTGGTGTGGCACTGGGTCATTACCAAGATTTGGGAGGAGGAAGTTTTTCCGCAGGAGTAGAAGGCAGGGGTCGTGTGTCCCATCTACAAAAAGGGCGATAAGCTGGATTGTAGCAACTACCGCGCAATCACATTGCTGAACGCCGCCTACAAGGTCCTTTCCCAAATGTTATGCCGTCGACTAGCACCAATTGCAAGGGAGTTCGTGGGGCAGTACCAGGCGGGTCTTATGGGCGAACGCTCCACCACAGATTAGATGTTCGTCATTCGCCAAGTACTTCAGAAATGCCGCGAATACAACGTGCCCACACATCATCTATTCCTCGACGAAGCCGCATACGATACAATCGATCGGGACCAGCTATGGCAGCTAATGCACGAAAACGGATTTCCGGATAAACTGATACGGTTATTTGGTTTCGCCGACGACATAGTGGCATAGTGGCTGGAAATCGTACTATCAACAAAACGCTTATTAGACCGGTAGTTCTCTACGGACACGAGACCTGGACGATGGTCGTGGAGGACCACGAGTTGCATTAGCTGTTGGGATCGTTCACACCGCGAAAATCGGAAGGCTGCGGTGGGCCAGGCACGTAGCCAGAATGTGGAACAGTAATCCGGTGAAAATGGTTCTCGACAACGATCCGACGGGAACAAGAAGGCAATGTGTACAGCGGGCAAGGTAAACAGGATCAATCAGGTGGAGGACGATTTGCGGACCCTCCGCAGACTGTGTGGTTGGCGAAGTGCAGCCATGGACCAAGCTGAATGGAGAAGACTTTTATGTATTGCACAGGCTACTCCGGCCTTAGTCTGGTAATAAATAATAAATAAAGAAGAATTCTCAGCATTTTTTCTAAAATGCACATAGATATGTATTTCAGATTGTATTCCAGAAATGTGAGTAAAGTTTAAACGGCAACACTTTGCCAAGTATGAAGAAATGATTTTTCCTTTCTCATACAAAAAGTCGACCTCTTTATATGAGGCTCGGAGACCCAAAGTCTCATATACAATCTGCTCGACAAACTGCTTTTTTTCTAAGAAACTTTTTTTTTTATTCGTATATTTATTTGATAGGCACTCTATGTTCATAACCGCTACTATGCCGTGAACTACTGCTATGCAGAATCCACACAGAACCTATTTTTTAGATATCCATAATTCTTTATTGTTTTCGTTGCCAATTCATCTCATCGTGAGTCCATTGTGTCCATGTCGTCTATCCAATGATCGTTGTATTGTTCGGTTGCCATTTATCCGGTTAACGTTGGAGGAATGCCTCCGAGAAGAACAAGTTGTCAGTCGTCATCAGGCAGCCCTGACGGTGAGGCACGTACCCCAGATAGCCTCCGTATGGGTTGCGGATACGGCGACTGATGAGGGCTTGGTGGAGGGGCTGGGAATCGAATTCGCTTATAAGGCGAACGTGCAGCCAACTACGATACTGGACCCTCCACGACGAACTGCTATAAGGAAAGGATATGTAGTTCATTCCCTCATTGTTATAAGAGAAGATCGAGGAATGCTCTGCATCTCCGTGAGCGCCACGGGAAACTTTGAGACTTTCTAGAATAATTCAAGTAAAGCCACCTTGGTAAGCGACTAAATGTTTATTGTAAACGAAGTTATTTTGAAAACTCGAGGACGAAAATATTTTAAGTCAATCGATTCTGCACTAAATAATTTCGTGCGCCTAGAAGCAGACATTATTTTTTTCACTTCGTGTTCTCCCGCACTAGCTACCGTGACCAGCATCAACACGATCGATCGCTTCTTCTTCTTCTTCTTCTTGTGGGGAATCTTTGAACCTCTGAGCTCTGTATTCTTACTTTTAGATACAATTTATTGTTTGCACGTACAAAGTTTAGGGACCTTTCGTAGCCTAGCGATACAACGTGCGGCTTCAAAGCAAGATCATGCTGATGGTGGCTGGGTTCGATTCCCGGTGCCGGTCTAGAAAATTTTCGAATTGGAAATTGTCTTGATTTTCCTGGTCATAAAAGTATCATCGTGTTAGCCTCGTGATATACGAATGCAAAAACCCAAGCAGTTAGACAAAACTGGTTGCAGCAACTTGATTTTGACTGAATCCGGTCACATATGAGTTACAGTAACCTATGTGGAATTTGTGTGCTGCTAAGAAATGGTACCTTGTAATGTAATAAGACGATAAGAAGAATAATATGTAAAATGTTGTATTTTTTCCTTAGAAGAAAACTAAATATGTATTTGTTGACTCTGAATGTGATTCTGTAGTAAGGGGTAATAGAAAAATTTGTATAACATTAAGTTTTGAAAACAGCTTTATGATTTTGTTAGCGTTGCAGCCAAACTTTTTGAAAAAACACGACCGTGCGAGGCAGTACGGTTTAAGTTTAAATTTGATTCGAAATTCCGCGGAACTCCTTTAAATTTCGCTCATAACTATTTTTTTCTAGCAAAATTTTTGTAATTTTACGAAACGAAACGAAATCAAGAAATCAGATTTCGCCATGCTCAAATTCCGCGACGTTCCGTGGAATTTCGTTTCGAACCACTTGAAACGATTTCTTTCGAAATATGCACATGCTTACTGACCGGTATAAGGCGAAAGGAGTGGTTAATGCCTTTTTTAAAAGAACGCCTGTGCCCGGTATAAGGCGAAGAGATGGGTAACGCTTTCTTTGAATGAATGCGTCTGCCCGATATAAGGCAAAAGGAGTTAATAACGCTTTCTTTAAAAGAACGCGTCTGCCCGGGACAAGGTGAAAAGAGGGGTATATTGATTCCCTGGTCATGACTGATGAACTTCGCTGGAAATTATAAGAATATAGCTAAACTACGTTACAGGAGCACCTTATGATTTAATCCCGGAACGGTTATTCCGGAAACCGGTTCCCGTGGAGCCTTAAGGTGAAGGTGGGTTGAGTACCAAAACAAAGTTTTGAAGGTATTGGTACAATAAAAACAGTCATATACTGTAGTAGTATTGGTGTCGTATTTATTAAAAACAAAGTATATTAGTAGGGTAGTTCAATAAAAACGACCCAGCTCCACCACGCTCACTCGACTCCGTCCCATGCACTGAGTGTCCTCCAAAAACCGATTTGAACAAAAACTGGTTGAGCGCAAGCCGGTTCAAGTTTGTATGAAATCGTATATGGGGAAACTGAACGTTTTATTCAGGGATTCAACTTATCAATTCATTATCATTTAGTATTCAGCAAAGCAAAGTACCCTTAGACAAAATTGTAGTAGGAAATCATCGCTAGAAGTCCGCCATACAACACTTTTCGGAATTCCTCCTCTGGAATGAGGTATTGGCTGAATACTAAATGATAATGAATTGATAAGTTCAATCCCTACTTTTATTACACTGGCTACAGCGCCTCCCCTCCAAACGCTGTCGAAAAAGGAACCCACATAGCAGAAAGCAACATTCCAAAGACTTCACTGAAAAAAAAAACCACACCGCGCAGGAAAGATCCATTGATTACGTAACGCAAAAATAGCATTTTATACCCCACTAACCCCCATGTCACACTTTTTGTATGAAGCATCTGCCCCTGATGCGATAGTGCAAAAGATACCACAGACAAATTCTGGGTATTTTGTTGAACGTTTCACTGATGCCTTCTGGGGAGCCTAATTATCATGCTAAAGATTCGCAACCTAGATTGAAATCGACTCCCAACTATTGGAACGACCATTCAATATGAATTGTCTATGGAGTTGAAACTCTTGAATATTTCATCCAGTAATATGGTCTCCCCCCTCGCCAGCGCCCAATGACGGAGTGCTAGAATCAGAATAATGAAAAACTCAACCTCGCCATATCAACTGTCATACAAACCTGAAACGACCTGTGCACAGTAAGCCTCTATTCAAACCAGCCCAAACCACCGGATGACACCCAAATTATAAATCATAATCGACTGAGCGTGGCGGAGCAAAATATTTTTTTGAACCACCATAGTTATTAATTTGCTGCTACCGCTGCCGGTGTTTACATTCGCTCCACGATCTTTTTTAATAGTTTTTTCGGGCAAAAATATCAGTTTATATTAAGTTTTCGGTTTAAACAAGTTACTGATTTCGAAAAGTGATGTTTAATTTGCATTCCATCAACACTTCGGGCAGCTCAGGTGCGGAGAAGTGAGTAAAAACTTATTTTTTTCAATGCCCTTTGAGAAGAAGTGAAGTGCAGTGATAAACCCACCAAATCGCGAACGGCTATTAAATTGGCACGAAACTGCTGATTTATGATAATATTCGAACCGAAATACATAGGACTCTTTGGATAAACATGTCCATTATCACGGGAAGTGAATAAATCTAGATTGCTTTGAGAATAGGTCGTATGTGCAAAAGAGAGGCTCTCTTCGTTCACGCTCTCTTTCGCTTGTACATAAGCTAGTTTTGCATATTTTGCCACATTTTCACTTCAGAACGCTAGACAAAGCTATAATCTTTAGATATCTGCCAAGAAATCTGAAGTAAACTTTATTATAGATCTGTAATAATCGAAAGAGAATGGAGGCAAAGAGAGACTCTCTTTTGCACATACGACCTATTCTCAAAGCACTCTAGAAATATGCTGTGAACAGGTTAGTAATTTCAATATTAGACTTTTGTTCGATGCTGTTCAATGCATCCGAATGTTGGTGGGAGAGGAGTGCGGGAGGTGTGGGGTTGACCCGCGGAAGGTCCGGTGCCATATTGACTGCCATCGTGGTACTCTTCCAACTATGTCCTTAAGTGGCTACAAATTCATTCTGAAGAAACTCTGGCAATATGGGTATCAAAATTCATTAAATCGTTTTGGAAGCATGATCTGATGAGTAATTAGGCCATTCGATGGTTTGACAACGAATCGATCATCCTTAAACAAGTTTCCGTGGGGCCCAATGGGTACCCTCATTTAGAAGAAATCCTGGCAATCCTTATTTTCTCCAGTGGCTTAACATGATCACTGGGTATTCTCGCATATCACTTCTCACTCTTCACTTCTCACTTCTTACTTTTCCCTTGTCATTTCTCACTTTTCACTTCTCTCTTCTCATATCTATCATTTCACTTTTCACTTTTCTCTTTCCACTTTTTACTTTTCACTTCTCACTGCTCACTTCACACTATTCACTCCTAACTTGTCATTCTACCTAATGACCCAGGATCGGTTCCACCTTCTTGAAAACATATGTTTTTGAAACAATTCTTAGAATTTTGATACCCATAATGTTTCTTCTAAATGAGTGTGTGACCACTTTAGCCTCTGCGGGAACCTGTTCCAGGATTACCGTTCCGGTTGATATCTATCCTATGGTCACAACTACATGAAAAACATGTTTCCGAAACATTTTCAAGATTTTTGATACCCATATTGAAAATTGTTTTTCGGAATGAGTTTGTGCCCTTCTTAGGCCCTCCGGGAACCTATTCCAGGATGACCGTTCCGATTGCCATCAGCCCTATGGTCTAAACTACTTAGGAAACATGTTTCCGATACAATTCCAAAAATTGTGATAACCATATTGCCAGGGTTGTGGCCACTTCAGGCCCTCCGGAAACTTGTTCCAGGATGACCGTTCCAGTTGATATCCATCCTATGGTCTCAACTACATGGAAAACATGTTTCCGGAACAATTCCAAGAATTCCATATTGCCAAGAAACCCATATTGCCATGGTTTCTTCTAAATGAATTTGTGGCCACTTTATGCCCCACGGGAACCTGTTTCAGTATGACAGTTCTGATTGTCATCCATCCTATGGTCTAAACTACTTGGAAAACATGTATCCGAAAAAAAAAAATCCATGAATTTTTATACCCATATTGCCTGGGTTTCTTCTAAATAAATTTGTGGCTACTTCAGGCCATCTTGGAACATATTCCAGAATGACCGTTCCGAGAGCAAATGATCAGGTGGTCCTCATACGTTCTGACGTCATAATCCTCCAATTTTCTACGAAACTGGTAACTTAGGACACAAGACATCATCATTTGGCTTCTATAACATCAGCATATCCATTTCTGAGACATGGTCTCCGTCAATCCGGAATTCCGGTGACCAGGTAATTTTTTTTAGAAGGTGTAATGCTAACGCACTGACCTAGCACACGCGTAGTAGTTGCCAAGCTATCACATGGCAGTGTACTGGAGTGTGGGACTCTCACCCATTAAACCCTCCTTGGGCTCCAACCCTAATTTACCCCCGGGACAGGAGAGGAGTCAATAGCTGTAACTGGCTGGGCTGGGCTTCCGCCATGTCTCGGGGTGACCATAGTGGTTGCCCGCTTCGACACTCCTTCCTCAGCACAGGCCGATCAATCGCTCTTCTGGTGAAGCAGATTACGCACTACCCTACCACCACTCCCCGTGCACCACTTGTGCCTCACTGTGGGTGTGTGGATTCAATCCATTACCACCCTGCCGTTAATGCAGCTTCTCCAAATGTCACTCGCCCTATGTGAGTCTTATTTGGGTGCTCACCCTAACACTCCACTGGCATGCCTCGAGGTGTCAATAGCGGTATGCAGGGACCAATCAACGACACTACGCTGCGACACTCCTTCGACATGGACAGTCTGCCGTGCTTCGAGGTGACAATAGTGATGACGCACTATGACACTCCTGCCGCAACACAAGCAGATCACTCGCTCTCTGCTGAAGCAGCACATACACTACCCTACCGAAGAGGCACTCTTTGGGCTCCTGTGCGCTTTGAGCGGCACACGGTCGCTTTGATAGGACCTGCTTGCGGACACATGTAGCTGTTTGTAGAGGTTTAACAAAGTCCACTACCAAACCCCACCACGTCCTATGCAGGCCCTCTAACTTGCAGAGGCCGAAGGGAAGGGTCGTAAAGCCCTTGGACATAGTCCCTGCTGTCACAGTAACCAGGTAATCTGAATCGGCTCAATGTGGCATAGATCGAATAGAGGACGAATTTCTGAATCCATAGCTATCAGAATCGTCCAAAATGGTTGAAACTGACGAAGTTATGGTCATACCAAGAACGTGGGTACCTGGGTACCCTGTCTGTACGTTACGGGGTAAAACTATTCAGAAGCACCAACCCAAACCCCCCCTTACTGGATTTTTATTTTGATATCACCCACACCAAAGTTTTCCCGAGTTTGAATATGTCACGGAGTTTCAAGTTCCTGCGATGCTTAGAACCCTAAAAAAACATTCACTTGAAAACGAAAAAGGTACCCGGGTTCCCTGTCGGTGCAATAAGGGTTAAATGGATGCGTCTGCCCGGTATGAGGCGAAAGGAGTTGATAATGCCTTCTTTCACCTAGTGTTGAACAATTAGTGTTTGTTTCTGGTCACAAAGGGCTTGTGGCTACCCAAGCCGCTGGTCAGAACTTGCGCACGTCTTGTACTGGGCTTTAGGTGCTTTCTTTGGTGCAAAGAAAGTGCTTCAATTTTTGAAAAATTTGCAAATGAACAATTGTTATTGCCTACTTTAAAAAAATCAAAGGTGCAGCCCAATCGGGTTGTACGCAAAGGTGACGTAGGACTACTTATCTATACGAAATGGATGGTATTTGTCATAATAATTTGTGTCTCTTTATTAACATTGAGCAATTTGCTCGGAGGTCAACTGAATTAAGAAGGCGAATAGTTGCCCCCAGTTGGATGGACTTTGAGTCTCTAACGATGGAATCAACATGACTTATCGGCCGCATCGCCGCTGAAGCCACTCGACTGGCTTTCGGTGGAGGGTATCACAATTCTAGAAGACATCATTCTCAAAAAAATCCGAAATAAAGGAGAAATAAGCAGAATCAGAAGTGGCATGAAACCAAACGCAAATATATTTATTTGTAACGTTTGGTTTTCGTCCACGATGGGAACGTACGTCTTCATCGATTTTATTCAAAAGCCACTATTTTATACAAAAGAAAGTTGATCCGACTATCCGAAATAAACTTTCTCAAAGTGCAAAACTCAATCGTTAATAGCGAATTTGATAGCGCGTCGGAGGGAGATGATGCAGTAAATTTGAATGGATGGAATCACTAACAGCAACCAAACTACCACGCCAAACCCGATGCCACCGAAACAGTCAATTTTCGCAATTAACTCTTTCTTTCCATAAAATGTTGGTCTTGAGAAGAACCAATTTTCTTTTCCCGATGCGCCTTTCCAATAACTAACTGCATCCAACTGCGTTGAAACTGTCCGACCCGACCACCACTCGATGATTTTTCGCTAAGCCTCCAAAATTTGGATTGCCACTGCTACTCACGCCTTTGTGCTGCTGTGTCCGCTCCGCTGCATCGAATGTCGAACCGCTCGAATCAAAATGGCCCGCGCGCGTAGGGCAGCAGCTTTCTTGTATTTAATAAATTAAGCCCGTTAGCCCCGCCCCTTTGTGATCTGATATTGGTGTACATATAATGTGCACTCATAACGATTAATGAAGGGGCGGGGCTTATGGAATTACTTCATTAGAAATAAGAAAGCTGCTTCCGGCGCGCGAGCCATTTTGATCGGGATTCCGCAGACAATGGACCGTTTGGAGAATGACAAATTCTAAGAATCCTATGAAAATGTTTTTGGCAAGATTCTGAATTTGGTTATGAGATGGTGGTTATCTAAGATGCGTATTGTTGCGAATAATAACAACAGAAATTTGACTCAAGACGAAGTTTCTTCATAGTACAAAACATTATCTTTCGCCATCTGTCTGTCTGAGCAACGTTCACCGATGCTGTTGCTGTAGATAATTTCCACTGAGGTGGCGTCTTCATTGATTTTATACAAAAGCCATCATTTTATTCAAAAGAAGGTTGATCCGACTATCTGAAATAAACATTCTTTAAAGTGCAAATCTCAATCGTAAATAGTGAATTTGATAGCGCGTCGGAAGGAGATGACGCAGTAAATTTGAAATGAATCACTAACAGCAACCAAGCTACCACGCTAAACCCTACGCCACTGAAACAGTCCATTTTCGCAATCAACTTTTTCTTTCCATAAAATGTTGGTCCTGATAAGAACCATTTTTCATTTCCCAATGCGGCTTTCCAATAACTAACTGCTTCCAAACGCGTGTCGGCACCTTGTGTTGAAACTGTCCGACCGCCACTTGATGATTTTTCGCTAAGCCTCCAAAATTTGGAATAAATTTTCCGCATTGCCACTGCCACCCACGCCTTCGTGCTACTGTGTCTACTCCACTGCATCGAATGTCGAACCGCTCTTTGTGGAATCTCGATCTAAGTGGCTCGCGCGCGCCGAACAGCAGCTTTCTTGTATGTCATAAGTTAATCTCCCAGATTATGCTAAGCCGTTCTGGAAAATGACCAAAATTCTAAAATCCAAGCCTCGGCCCATTCCACCTTTGATCCCACTAGACAATAATGGCTCTAAGGATCGCTTGATAACTCCTGCAGAGAAGGTCGCTGAAATAGGTCGTCACTTCGTCAGCTCACACAATCTTGGGCAGAACATCGTCAGTCCACACGAAGCAGCCGTCAACGAGCATGCTAACAACATCCATTTGATTCCCAACGACTTCTCGGAGGAGTTGGAGATCTCAGCTGACGAATTGACGGCCTATATCAAATCGTCGAAGAACATGAAGGCCCCAGGCTTCGACAGCATCCTGAACCTCGAGCTCAAACACATGAGTGCTCCGTTCTTTGAGCACCTCTCGCTGATCTTTAATCAGTGTCTCCGGCTTAGCTACTTCCCATCGTCCTGGAAGTCAGCGAAAGTCATCCCCATCCGGAAGCCTGGGAAGGATCCTTCCTCCCCCAAAAGTTATCGACCCATCAGCCTTCTCTCAGGGTTATCCAAGCTATTCGAAAAAGCTATTCATCATCGGTTACTTGAGTCTGCCGAAAATCTCTACGTGTTGGTCGAGGAACTGTTTGGGTTCCGACGCGGTCGCTTAAATGTACACCAACTGACCTGAGTTACCAACGTCCTCAGACGGAACAAGTTTGTCTCGAAAACATCCGCCATGGCCTTACTCGATGTCGAGAAGGCATTTGACAATGTATGGCATGATGGCCTGGTGTACAAACTACAACGCTACAATCTTCCCAGCTACCTGGTGAAAATCATCAACAATTACCTGTCGGCAAGGACATTCCGGGTCTCAATCAGCGGAGCGAGTTCCAATGCGCACAACATCGTCGCAGGCGTTCCCCAGGGCAGTATCCTCGGGCCCCTGCTTTTCAATCTGTTCACCTCCGACATGCCAGAACCTCCAGAAGGCGGCATTCTGTCTCTGTTCGCAGATGACACATCCATCGTCTACAACGGTAGAGTGATCAGAGCGCTAGTGGCAAAACTCCAACGAGGCCTGGATGCCCTGACAGAGTACCTCACCAGCTGGAAGATCTGTATCAACGCGGCGAAGACCCAGGTCATCATTTTCCCCCACTCCAAATCCCCTAAACTTGTTCCGCCTGGAGACTGTAAAATCATCCTCAATGGCACGACTGTGGAATGGGCCAATGAGGCCGGCTACCTTGGCTTGACCCTCGACAGCAAGCTTATTTTCAGGCAACAGGTTGACAAAACGGTGACAAAGTGTAACGTCTTGTTGAAACTACTGTACCCTTTGATCAACCGCCGGTCGTCATTGTCCCTGAAAAATAAGCTTGCTGTCTACAAGCAAATCATCCTCCCTGTGATCGAATATGGCATGCCGGTCTGGGAGAGCTGCGCTAAAACCCACCACCTCAAACTTCAACGGGTCCAAAACAAATTCCTGAGGATGATCCTCAACACCCTCCCAGGACAAGAACATCCGAGGTCCACCGTCTGGCCGGAATAAAAACCTTACATGAACGCTTTGGTGAGTGTAAAGAAAAGTTTAGGGTCCGTTGCTTGCATTCGGATCAGGCTCCAATTAGGGCGCTAGTTCCAATCTAGGTTATCAAATTTTTTTATTGTAAATATTAGTGTACATAGTAGTTAGGTTATCAAATTTTAAAAAACACACCAGCGCCTCCTAAAGGCCGTCATGATACATTATATTTTAAAAATTAAGTAATAGCATAATAATAATAATAATAACAATAATTGAAATTGAAGTTGGAGGGCCAAGCCGGCCGATCACCGTACATGTATAAAATGATTGTAGAACAAAAAATGTTTTTAAATAAAGAAGAATTTTACTACTTTTACTACGCGCGCGATGCATTTTGATGGGGATTCCGCAGACAACGTCGGAGAATGTTATTTGTCACTGCAAAGGCAAGCGGGAGAAAATGCAACAAAAATAAATAAGAGATTTAAAAAAAAATAGGTTTTACGTAAAGCAAATCAAAACAAGGTACGTTACATTTTTTAGCATCATAAATGAAAAAAAAAAATTGTTTTGCACTTTTTTTCCCAAGCAATTTTGTCAAAAATCCAAAAACCAAATATACAAGAAAGGCAAAGTATTTTTCACGCTTATCACGCCATAATCTAACACATGAGATTCAAAATAATTAATACCAATGGGAAAACGAATTATAACTGAAAATCCACCGCCACCGAAACAGTCCATATTCGCTATTAAACATTTCTGTTCAGAAAATGCTAGTCCTGAGAAGAACCAATTTTCTTTCCCCAATGCGCTTTCCCAATAATGTAATAAAAGTATTGCCACTGCCGGCACGGGATCGCAACAGTGCTATTTTTATAGTCAACCCCAATATCATTTTTATAGTTTACCCCAATATAGAAAACACAGACGTAGTCCTACGTCAAAAGTGTCACTTCCACCATTGTCTTCATCCGGGCAAACACATACTTTCAAAAAAGGAGTCACATTTTCCGTTGCTTCATTCCAAGCAAACGTCTACTTCTCAAGAAGGAAACATTTCCCAGTGCCTGATTCGACCGGAAGGGTGCCCGGGCCGACAATTGATGGAGCCTTACACGGAAGAAAAAAAGTACCCAAAATTGAGTACTTTTAAACTTACTTTTGAGTTATTTTTTCTCTTCGCTTTCATCCACTCTTTCTTTTGTTGTCAAAAACAAAAGAGCCAAACAATCCAATGACGCCAGTTCAATACGGGAAGCCAATGTTGAGTTTTATTACCTGAGGTCGAAATTGAGTGAATTAAACTTAAATTTGGGTCAATAAATTTTCCGTTGGGTACTTTTTTAACATGGGAGTAAAGGCAAACTACTTCGACCCTACTTACTCAATTTTGGCTTCCCGTACGGATGTTCGAGGTTGGGTGAATTAAACTCACTATTGGGTAGTTTATTTCTTCCGTGTAGATCTACAATATTATCTATTTATCTCGAACTAATTTTTTTTTAACGTAGGACATACGTCTTTTTTTAAGAGTTACTGTACTGTGGTTTTGTCTATAATGTTTTAATTATATTACATTCTTTCAGTCAGTTGGTTAGTCCACCGCGGGAGGAGCGATGAACCACAAAGTAAAATCACAGTGATAATGGAATATGAATGTACTTTTTGTCGCAATCGCGTTTCGTTGTGCATCGGGAAAGTTTTTCCATCTCCATTCCGAGCTAGGAGGGACATGTCATTTCGCTGTAGCATTTCAGTATTTTGTTTGAGCCCGACATGGAGGTGTATGGTGATGCAATCCTGTTGGTCGAAATGAGAATTCCACAAACAAGGATCAACTTAAAGCTCGTTCGGTTGATTTGCGTATCTTCTAAACTCTCTTAGGTATTCAAGAAGGCTTGGGTGAATGTGATTGACAATGCGACACAGCCATTCCTAATGTAGTAGATTGGGACCATGGAACGTTATATGTGCTCAGCAGTTTGCTGATACATATAATCGAGATGGCAATTAAAAGTTTCGCTGTATGACTTTCCCTTCTGTCATCGACCAGCATCGTCAAGATACATATCATCCCGCGAGAAACTTAGCAAATCGAAACGGAAAGGTTTTGTGCCACAGCTTAGCATCTGTATTTGGGATACCAACTCTATGCTGCTAACTAAGGCACAAACACATGATTCATCAGGTCAAAAATCAAAACAAAATATCTGAACTTTGAAAAAATTAACTATGTTTAGTATTGAAAAAATTGATTTCCTGTTGATTGTCGAACAATATAGATCTTTTATATACAAGATTTCCTTGAATCTGTCAAATATTTGCCCACCATGTCCGACATAGAAGTCATTTGTTGAACGTAACTACCTTCCCGTATCTTAGCCGTTGTAAGGGGAAAATTGTTCTGCAGCCGATAATCACCGGAAAATGACAAAGAGATCAAATTTGAATGGAAGGTAATTACACAACCACGCTGGCATATCGCGGCTTTATCTCATACCATGCCGTTACGATTGTCTGATTGAGAACTATTGTAGAAAATACTGGCGCTCATGCTGGATGATGACAGAACGCGTAGATTGGTTCGAAAGAATCGGTTTGTAGCAATTATCCTACCTTAGAAAGAGCTGCCTCATCACTAATATCGACTGTGTGCTGTGTCTAACGTTCTGCGCAAAAACAAGCACTTTCAATATTCAGTAGAATACGCAAGAAAGAAAATTCCATGATCTGATTACAGTAATTTCTCGAAGAGCTTTAGGTCACTTGAACTGACGGGGAATGGATCAATTACAAATCCACTAATTACAAATTATCTGTAGAACCAATCGACCGTGATACAACTTGTGAAATTGAAGTGAAAAATTGAAATCCTATTACCATGTTTTCATACTCTCAACGATGTTAGCCAAAGTTATTAGCAGCAAACTTTAATCCATCAACAGAACAAGGTCTCGAAACTTTCCGTCGAGCTGAATTATCCCAACCATCAACAAGGTATCACCAACTGCGAAACAAATAAGAATGCGAATTAGCGTTTACCATCTGTTACATCACTCGAGTAGCATATCATCTCCCGCTCAGCGAAGCGTATAATTTATGCACACACTCCCTCACAACAACAGTTGGAGATGTTTGATGATGAACTTATGCTTCCTGTTGTTGTGAACAGCCGGCAGCAGCAGCGCGCTCAGCCCACACCTAGCTCTACCCGAAATAACTTTTCGTGGTTGGCAAAGTCCTGCCGAAAAACATGATTCGCTCATTGCGGTTGATTCCTATAGGAAGTGGCGATGCACCATCATGACTCAAGAGAAAATGATAAGACGAAGCGAGGAATGCTTCATTGCTCCGAAGGATATTGTCTCGAACGCAGGTTCTCCGGATTTATTGTAACGCTGAAAGATATTTCTCTAAAAAAAATGTGTTCGAATTTCCCAATAAAATATGCTAAATTTCTCCAATTTCAACTAACTCCAACTGCATTGTTGATGCTGGTCACTATGATGATTGTGTTACTTGACTTGTGATCACGCCATCATGGTTCCGTACTGCGTTCCACTCATTGCTACTGCCGTGGTTCATATCGAAGTTATTGGGATTTCTTAAAATCCTGCCAAATTAGTTGTTTTAAGCCTACTAATAAATAATTTCGATTTTGTGGTATTCGCGGTAATGGCGTGAAGTTTCCAAGACGTCTCGAATATGACTGGCAACATGTTCCATCTTCCGTCTTGTGTTTCTTGATTGCACTCGGGACGCGCTCAAGCTTATTCCGCCCTAGAAGCGCCTGCCAGCTTGGGTTTCATACTTCCGCAGAGAGAGAGTCGCATCAGAAAACATCGCAACACCAGCAGCAACGGTTCTCCAAGCCTCCAAGTTCCATTTGGATACCACTCACACCCTCGCCGGAAGTGCTGCTGGGCAGACCCCGGTATGAACTGCAGTTGGTGTTGGTTGAGCCACCTAAAGAGTAGTGTTTCTCATTCCGATTCAGAGTAGACAACACTCCGGTGGTGCCGGAACTGAAATATGATATCGCATTTAAATGCGGTTTGTGCTAATTAAATATTTCAATTAAAACGACAAAATGATTTTAATTTACATGAATTAACTGTTCGGTTGGATGTTGTTGGCTTCACTACTGCGGCATGGTCGTCGTCGCTTCATCGCGTCGGGGAATCGTGCCTTAGTCGTTCCCATGGTGGGTGGTCGTCATCGTGTTATCCAGCGATTTTGGCTCTGTGGTTCCAAAGTCCGTTGTATACAGAACAGAGCTACAACTATTTACAAACGTTCACGCCGACAAAAGTTGATGATCAAAAAGTGTATGTCTGGAAAAACTTAGTTACAAATGCACAGTGGGCAAAACCATCCGGACAAAACCCCTGGTCGGCAACTTGGAATGCAAAATTTTGAGATCTTGGGGAAAAATGCTAAGTCTCCATTTTTTCACATTCAGCAATCAAAAAGCACAAGCCCACCCGCTTGTGTAGCAATTTAGTTACCACTCGGACGTACTTGATCCCCGAATCCGACACATCACGTTTGTCCGGATCCCAGGTATCATAATTTGCAAGCCATTTCTGAAATATTCAACCACAGAAAAACAGACGTCTCACTTCAGTTGATATCTATCGTTTTGCTAAAAAAAACTGATTTGTTGGTATTTAATTGGTTTAATCACCGTCCTAGTATGGAGTTGTTTTGTTGATTTTTCTCGATGAACAAAAACTAAACACAATTATTTCTGCGAGACGTTTCGGTCTACTGTTTTGCCTCGACCATCTTCAGACGCATATCGATCACTTGATCGCCCAACAGAAAACGTAATAGCTGCGGTGGTGTCAGTGCCTTCTCGGGCAAATAAATACAAAAAACTCAAAGGTGCAGCCCAATCGGGTTGTACGCAAAGGTGACGTAGGACTACGTAGCTATTCGAAATTTATAGTATTTGCCATAATAATTTGTGCCGTTTTATTAACATTGAGCAAACTGCTCGGAGGCCAACTGAATCAAGAAGTCGAATAGTTATTCCCAGTTGGATGGACTTTGAGTCTCTAACCGTGGAATTAACATGACTCATTGGCCGCTGAAGCCACTCGACTGGCTTTCAGTCGGGGACATCACAATCCTTACTTTGCCACGAACGCTTACATCGCGGGTGAAGACCAAACGTTGCATATAAATATATTTGTGTTTGGTTTCACGCCACTTCTGATTCTGCTTATTTCTCCTTTATTTCGGCCATTTTTGAGGATGGTGTCCTCCAAAAAGGTCTTTATGCATACAAAAGAAGGTTGATCCGACAATCCGATTTCTTTAAAGTGCAAAACTCAATCGTTACTAGCAAATTTGATAGCGCGGCGGAGGGAGATGATGCAATTAATTTGAACGAGTAGAATCACTAACAGCAACCAAGATACAACGCAAAACCCGATGCCGCCGAAACAATCCATTTTCGCAATTAACTCTTTCTTTCCATAAAATACTGGTTCTGAGAAGAACCAATTTTCTTTTCCCAATGCGTCTTTCCAATAACTAACTGCATCCAAACGCTTGACAGTACCTTGCGTTGAAATTGTCCGACCGCCTTCGTGCTGCTGTGTCCGCTCCGCTGCATCGAATGTCGAACCGAAACCCGATCAAAACGGCTCGCGCGCGCCGAATAGCAGCTTTCTTGTATTTAATAAATTAAGCCCGTTAGCCCCGCCTTTTTGTGATCTAATATGGATGTAAATAAAATGTGCACTCATAACGATTAATGAAGGGGCGGGACTAATGGAATTACTTCATTAGATATAAGAAAGCTGCTTTTCGGCGCGCGCGAGCCATTTCGATCGGGATTTCGCAGACAACGGACCATTCGGTGAATGACAAATTCTAAGAATCCTAGGAAATTTTCTCGATTCTGAATTTGGTTATGAGATGTAGTTTATCTTAGATGTGTATTGTTGCGAGGAACGACACCAGTTTCTTCAGAGTTTCTTCATATTGCAAAACATTAGCTTTCAGCATCTGGCTGTCCGAGCGACGTTCACCGATGGGTGGTTGCTGTGTAAAGTTTCCACTGAGGTGGCGTCTTCATTGATTTTATACAAAAGCCACCATTTTATACAAAGGAAGGCTGATCCGACTATCCGAAATAAACTTTCTTCAAAGTGCAAAACTCAATCGTAAATAGCAAATTTGATAGCGCGTCGGAGGGAGATGATGCAATAAATTTGAATGGATGGGATCACTAACAGCAACCAAGCTACCACGCCAAACCCGATGCCACCGAAACAGTCCATTTTCGCAATTAACTTTTTCTTTTCATAAAATGTTGGTCCTGAGAAGAACCAATTTCTTTTCCCAATGCGCCTTCTGTCCAGTTTGTTAACTGCACCCAATCACTTGCCGACACCTTGCGTTGCAACTGTCCGACCGCCACTTGATGATTTTTCGCTAAGCCTCCAAAAGTTGAAATAAATGTTCAGCATTGCCACCCTGCTGTGTCCGCTCCGCTGCATTGAATGTCGAACCGCTCTCTGTGGAATCCCGATCAAAATGGCTCGCGCGCGCTGAACAGCAGCTTTCTTGTATTTAATAAATTAAGCCCGTTAGCCCCGCCCCTTTGTGATCTGATATGGGTGCAAATATAATGTGCACTCATAACGATTAATGAAGGGGCGGGGCTAATGGAATTACTTCATTAGATATAAGAAAGCTGCTTTTCGGCGCGCGCGAGCCATTTCGATCGGGATTTCGCAGACAACGGACCATTCGGAGAATGACAAATTCTAAGAATCCTATGAAATTTTCTCGATTCTGAATTTGGTTATGAGATGTAGTTTATCTTAGATGTGTATTGTTACGAGGAATAACAGCAGAAATTTCACTCAAGACGAAGTTTCTCCATATTACCAATTATTATCTCTTGCCATCTGTCTGTCCGAGCGACGTTCACCGATGGTTGGTTGCTGTAGAAAATTTCCACTGAGGTGGCGTCTTCATTGATTTTATACAAAGGAAGGTTGATCCGACTATCCGAAATGAACTTTGTGCAAAACTGTGCAAAACTCAATCGTTACTAGCAAATTTGATAGCGCGTCGGAGGGAGATGATGCAGTAAATTTGAATGGATGGAATCACTAACAGCAACCAAACTACCACGCCAAACCCGATGCCACCGAAACAGTCCATTTTCGCAATTAACTCTTTCTTTTCGTAAAATGTTGGTCCTGAGAAGAACCAATTTTCTTTTCCCAATGTTCCTTTCCAACTAACTGACACCACAATTTGTAATACATTTTCAGCATCGGCACTGGCGGTGCGGGATCGCCACAGTGCTATTTTTATGGTCAACCTTTTCTTCATATGAAATTCTGGTTCGTTGAGGTTGAATGATCTGCAGCAACACATCGAGCACCACCACCAATGCGATGGATTTCCTTTGAAAATGTAATTAGCGCCTCCGTGATGCTGTGTCCGCTCCGCTGCGATCGCTTTGATGCGTCTGCTCTGCGTAAAGTCTTGTTCGAGTAGTAGTAAAATTCTTCTTTATTTAATAATTTTCTGTTTTACAATTATTATTTTTCTACATATACAGTGTTCGGCCGGCTTGGCCCTCCAACTTCAATTTTAAATTTTTATGTTTACATTGTTATTTAAGTGTTTATATGATATACTGTTAATATGACGGCCTTTAGGAGGCGCTGGTGTGTTTTTTAAAATTTGATAACCTAACTACTATGTACACTAATATTTACAATAAAAATTTGATAACCTAGATTAGAACTAGCGCCCTAATTGGAGCCTGATCCGAATGCAAGCAACGGACCCTAAACTTTTCTTTACACTCACCAAAGCGTTCATGTAAGGTTTTTATTCCGGCCAGACGGTGGACCTCGGATGTTCTTGTCCTGGGAGGGTGTTGAGGATCATCCTCAGGAATTTGTTTTGGACCCGTTGAAGTTTGAGGTGGTGGGTTTTAGCGCAGCTCTCCCAGACCGGCATGCCATATTCGATCACAGGGAGGATGATTTGCTTGTAGACAGCAAGCTTATTTTCAGGGACAATGACGACCGGCGGTTGATCCAAGGATACAGTAGTTTCAACAAGACGTTACACTTTGTCACCGTTTTGTCAACCTGTTGCCTGAAAATAAGCTTGCTGTCGAGGGTTGCTTAACCAAGGTAGCCGGCCTCATTGGCCCATTCCACAGTCGTGCCATTGAGGATGATTTTACAGTCCCCAGGCGGAACAAGTTTAGGGGATGTGGAGTGGGGGCAAATGATGACCTGGGTCTTCGCCGCGTTGATACAGATCTTCCAGCTGGTGAGGTACTCTGTCAGGGCATCCAGGCCTCGTTGGAGTTTTGCCACTAGCGCTCTGATCACTCTACCGTTGTAGGCGATGGATGTGTCATCTGCGAACAGAGACAGAATGCCGCCTTCTGGAGGTTCTGGCATGTCGGAGGTGAACAGATTGAAAAGCCGGGGCCGAGGATACTGCCCTGGGGACGCCTGCGACGATGTTGTGCGCATTGGAACTCGCTCCGCTGATTGAGACCCGGAATGTCCTTGCCGACAGGTAATTGTTGATGATTTTCACCAGGTAGCTGGGAAGATTGTAGCGTTGTAGTTTGTACACCAGGCCATCATGCCATACATTGTCAAATGCCTTCTCGACATCGAGTAAGGCCATGGCGGATGTTTTCGAGACAAACTTGTTCCGTCTGAGGACGTTGGTAACTCAGGTCAGTTGGTGTACAGTTGACCGACCGCGTCGGAAACCAAACTGTTCCTCGAGCAAGATGTTGAGATTTTCGGCAGACTCAAGTAACCGATGATGAATAGCTTTTCGAATAGCTTGGATAACCCTGAGAGTAGGCTGATGGGTCGATAACTTTTGGGGAGGAAGGATCCTTCCCAGGCTTCCGGATGGGGATGACTTTCGCTGACTTCCAGGACGATGGGAAGTAGCTAAGCCGGAGACACTGATTAAAGATCAGCGAGAGGTGCTCAAAGAACGGAGCACTCATGTGTTTGAGCTCGAGATTCAGGATGCTGTCGAAGCCTGGGGCCTTCATGTTCTTCGACGATTTGATATAGGCCGTCAATTCGTCAGCTGAGATCTCCAACTCCTCCGAGAAGTCGTTGGGAATCAAATGGATGTTGTTAGCATGCTCGTTGACGGCTGCTTCGTGTGGACTGACGATGTTCTGCCCAAGATTGTGTGAGCTGACGAAGTGACGACCTATTTCAGCGACCTTCTCTGCAGGAGTTATCAAGCGATCCTTAGAGCCATTATTGTCTAGTGGGATCAAAGGTGGAATGGGCCGAGGCTTGGATTTTAGAATTTTGGTAATTTTCCAGAACGGCTTAGCATAATCTGGGAGAGTGCGGATCTTATTCGAGAAGTCGTTATTTTTGAGGTCCACCATTCTGGCCTTGATAATTTTTGTGATTCGATTGCAGCGTGCCTTAAGCTCAGGCAGTCCAGTACGCTGAAACTGCCTGCGAGTGACATTCCGCAATCGAATCAAATCTTTGGTGAGTGTATCGATGTTTAAGGAGTTGCTTACCTGCCGAGCCGTCGGTACGTGTAGCTCTCGGGCCGCCGTTATCGCCTCCTCGATAGCGCACAGCTGGCGGTCGATTCTTTCCGGCGTCTCCGGACGCACCTCGTAGTCGACGGTGTTATCGACGCACTGCTGGAAACGTTGCCAGTTCACTCGGTGGTAGTTCCGCCGTAACTGCTGGTGCCGATTGACCGAGGAGCCCAGTTCCGCCACCACCGGATAGTGATCCGAACTGAGCTCCTGGTATACAACCGGCTGCGAGACGTGGTCACTCAGGTTTGTTACGTAGAGGTCGAGCGTTGCGTGGGCACCGGACCGACTCAGCCGAGTGGGGGAATCCGGGCTCAGGATCCATGTCGTTGCTCCAGATGGTGCCGTTTTGATTGCCGCGACTGTTGCCCCAGGCTTGATGTTTGGCATTCAAGTCGCCGGCAATGATATACTGGCCTTGCCTCCGCGTCAGCTTGACGATGTCCCTCCGAAGGGCAGCCGATGATCCATCGCCGGCTTTGGCTTGCGTTGGACAGTACGCCGCGATGAGCGCGATTGTGCCGACCGAAGTGGTGATTTCGACACCGATGGCCTCGATGACACTGAGCTGGAAGCTTGGAAGCAGACGACAGTTGATGTTGTAGCGAAGAGCGATGGCCACACCACCTCCCTGGTCGGCCGGTCGAGTCGCACGATGCGGAAGTCCGGGATGTTGATGTTCACCTCCGGTTTTAGGTGCGTTTCGGTGATGAACGCCACGTCTATTTCCTTCTCCTCAAGGAAATCCTTCAGCTCGATTGTTTTGCTCTTTAGCGAGCAAGCGTTCCAGTTGACCAGGCCCACCCTAGCAGCCATTTTCAATGATGAACATGCCAAGTGTGAAGACCTGGTCGAATCGGGTTTTGCAGCCGCGCAGTCGAGTGGCGAGCTGCGCGAAGATCGGCATCAGTTGCTCCGGAGTGTACAGCGGGGCAGATTCTTCCGGTGGGACGGCTTCGTTCTCCGACTGCCGACGGAACCCAGGAGGAGGAAGCGGGGCCATTCGCTGGTGGATGGTGCCGACGATGCTGGAGCTTGGACCGATGCAGCTGCCGCCGCCAGTCGCTTGTGCGGCTGTAGCGGTGGGAGTATTGGAATCACACGACGGGGAGCCGGGATAGCTGGAAAGTTCACCTCGTTGATTACAGGAACACGGTTCTTCTTCGGAATGGTCCTGGTGGAAGCCTTCTTCCGGATTTCCAGGAACTCGGCTCGCTTTGGGCAGCCCTTTGTGGTGGCCTGATGTTTGTCGCCACAGTTGGCGCACTTGGGATCGGCCACATCCATTTTGTCGCACTCGTCAGTCGGATGGGGTTCGCCACACTTGTTGCAGCGCGGCTTCATGCGGCAGTTCCTGGTGCCGTGCCCGAAATTGAAGCAGTTGGTGCATTGCGTGACATCGCGGTGCACTGGCCGATATCGCTCCCAGTCAACGACGGTGTAATTTATAACGCCAACCAGCTTCAGGTCCTTCCAGGTAGTGGAGCCGTGCTCCAGATGGATCAGGTAAAGCTGGTCGCGATATTTCCTCGCCTTGTTGTGACGAGCGATCTTGTGGACGGCTACTGGCTTCAGTCCGCAACTTTCAAGCTCTGCTTGGAGCTCTTCCTCCTTCATGTCGTGAAGTCCTCGCAGCAAAGCCTTGAGCGGCTTCGTGCCGGGGTGGTCATGAGTGTAGTACTCATACTTGTGGACCTCGAGGAACTCCACGACGGATTGATGATGGTCCCTGTTGGCCGGCATCACTTTCACGCCCTCGCTGCAGAGCCGAAAAGTACATTTCAGCCCCTTAGCGATCAGCTGGCGAATTTTTGGGCGTAAATCCGGCGGATCGCCCTTCACAAACACGGGCGGGCACTTCTCCTTCCGCTCCGGTTGCACCTGCGGCAGCTGCGATTGCTGCTTCTTCCTCTTTTCGGCGGATTGCCGGCGTCATCAAGCGGCAACGGCGAGAACACGTTGCTCTGCAAAAGCTGCTTGGAGGGGTTACCCGCGCCTCCAAGAGCAGTGCGCTTAGGCACTTTTCCAGCGACCGAATCGGCCACCGAGTCTCCCATGACGGGTCCGGGAGAAAATAACGCCAACGCGACAAGCGAAAACGTAAACAGCGAAAGAACGAGAAAAAACACTTCGAAAAAATGCGCGAGCAAAAAGCACGTCCGTACGTGTTGCTGTCTCGAACTGGAATGTGGGCCGGATTTGAAGTCTTGTTCGAACTGAGGATTAGATCCAAACACGCAAGTGATTGATTTTTGATGGGTGTGCTAGTGATGCATGTACGTGATTAGTTGGTTGACCTATTTCTAAACTTTTTATCAATTTTCGATAATAAATAGTTAAAATTCAGTATTTTCATATAAATACAAAGAAGCGTTGACTCATCCTTGATCGAATGGTCCAAAAAAATTGAAAATTCATCGAGAAACGGCTTAGATATTAAAGTTTAAAGTCTATCATATTTTCGTGACGGTCCCCGATTTTCGCAATCGTAAAGTGTACCCCAATATAGAAAACACACGTCAAAAAATGAGTGAGTGTTTTTTAGCATGTTTTGCGTTTTGTGTTCACAGAATTTTGTACACATACATTCACACATAACAGACATCACCATAATTCGTCCAGCTAGATCGATTGGGATACAACACTATGTATGGCAAAAGGTCGAAAGACAAAAGCTCTAAAAGACAGAAGGTCGGAAGGCAGAAGGTTGAAAAGACAAAAGATCGAAAAGGGCGAAAGGTCGAAAGGGACAAAAGATCGACAAGGACAAAAGATTGAGAAGTACAAACGGTCGAACAGAACAAGTTGATAACGAGTTGTCTGTATTCCATAAGAATTTGTGAAATGCATTTAACTTCAAGCAGAAGTAAGACACTCATCACATCAAAGTCGAAGCATGAGCAATTTTTAAAGAAGGAGTAATTACTATGAAACAATATTATGATTATCTAGATAGCTCTGTAATAGATAAAAAAAATTGTTATTAAAAAAATGAATAAAAATTGTATTGTGCGAAATTGATTCTCTCCGTTCCAGTTTCTTGTCTGTTTTGACCTTTTATTTTCGTTTTCATTCCGCTACCAACGATAATGGTCTGCGACTTGTAACCTTTGTTGCTGCTAGAGGCATGGCAATAAGCAGTACCTACTTCGCACGTAAGAATATCCGCAAACACACCTGGCAACATCCGAGTGGAGACACTTGGTCACAGATAGACCACGTGCTGGGCGACGGACCACATTTATCGGATGTTATAAATATAAGGTCCTTCAGAGGTCCGAACATCGACTCGGATCACTATCTTGTAGTTGCAACAATTCGGGCGCGACTTTCCAGCGCAACGAATTCACGAAACAACAGAACGATGCGTTTCAAGATCCAACGCTTGTCAGTTGAAGCAGTTGCTGAACAGTACCACCAGAAGCTGGACGAGCGGATAGGAGATGTCACCTGATCTGGTGACGTCAACAGATTGTGAGAAAATATCCACGAAGCAGTGACTACAACAGCGCAGGAAGTGTTTGGCACTGCATAGCGACGTCAACAAAATGGTTGGTTTGATGAGGATTGCCAGCGAGTGACGGACGATAAAAATGTTGCTAGGAGTCGAATGCTAGTGGCTCGTACCAGTTCCAACAGAGAGCGGTACAGTGTAGCAAGGGCAGAAGAGAAACGAATCCACCGCAGAAAAAAGGCAACACGAAGACAGTGTGATAGCTGAGGCGCAGGATAACATGGATAGAAACGATATGCGGAGGTTTTACGCAACTGTTAATGGCGCGCGGCATAAGACTGCGCCAGTGCCCGCCATGTGCAATGACCGAGGGGGAATTTGCTGACAGACAAGATTATGGTGGCAGCCAGGTGGAAGGAGCACTTCGAAGATTTGTTGAACGGTGGAAATGAAGGTGTATAAAGAGCAGGATGGACATACTCGGCGACGGTCAAGCTGTGGAACCACCAACGCTGGACGAGGTTAAGAAGGCTCTAAACGAGCTGAAAAACAGTAAAGCTGCTGGGAAGAATCAATCAATCAATGTGGTGGAATCCAGAAAATATGGGAGGATGAAGAACTGTCTGCCAGCTGGTTGGATGGCCTCATATGCCCAATCTATAAGAAAGGGCACAGGCTAGAGTGTGCCAATTACAGAGGGATCACCCTTCTGAACTCGGCGTACAAAATCCTGTCGCGTATCCTGTTTAACAAACTGAGACCGCTTGAGGAGTCCTTCGTCGGCGAATACCAGGCAGGTTTTCGTGAGGGCCGATCAACGACGGATCAGATGTTTAACCTTGATCCTTGATAAATTCCGGGAGTACAACTTGCAGACACACCATCTGTTCGTTTATTTCAAACTGATTAGACTGATACGTGCAACGCCGGATGGCTCGAAATCAAGTACTTATTTGGATTGCAGACGAAGTGTCAACTTCCTTAGACGGATTGAAGCAGGGTGATGCACTTTTGAATTTATTGTTCAACACTGCACTCGAGGACTGTCTTTTCGACCTTTTCAATGCCAAGTTTTCAGAACGATTTACTTGCTTTTATAAACAAAGATTCAAACGTCGATTTATCGAATCTGATAGCCCCCCACGCAAATCAACACCATCAACAGGTAGCCGAAGCCTTCACCTATGTTTTTATGTTGCTGCTTTGGGTGGGAGTGCTATCAGTTTCGACAAATCTACAACGTTTGAATCATTGTTTACGAAAGCAGATAAGTCGTTTTGAAAATTTGGTATTGTTATGTCCTTTCGACCTTTTGTCTTTCGGCGATTTGTCCCTTACCCCTATAAGTCCCCGAGCCTTCTATCAAAATATTGGTTTTGGAGTGTTCATATATACTTAGTATACGAGAAAGGTAAAACAGTCAATTTTAATTTTCGTGTAAGTGGTCGAACAGCCACTCGTGTCGCTTTAGTGAACAATATTTGCAGTAGTGTTTGTGTAAGTCGACTTTGCTGTTCTTATTTAAAAAAAAATGTCAAAAAATTCAAAAGTGTGTACTCTTCTCATGTGCTAACAGAAAAAAATGATGGGTTGACATCAAAGTAAGAGCGGCCAACATTGCTCTGGTCCTGTCGTAAACCCGACACTTTCAAAGCGTAACTTTCACGCAAACACATTTAACAAAAGATATTTTAGTTACTAGATAAAGATTGTCGCTTCTGTTCCCTTTGTTCTGCTGTCCGAAACATGTGTGGTACATACCTGTCAAATCGTATGGATTTTCCTTCTTTGACATTTAGCTCCCCTATCCTCGCCAGCAAAAGATGTTCCGGACAGCGACGACAGCGACAATCTTTATCTAGTAACTAAAATATCTTTTCATTTAACACATGCACTTCCTCACAAAACTTTCTCAAAACGATCTTTTGATTGCACGCTTATTTTCATTTCCTCAATTTTATATTTATGTCGATTAACTTTTGAAATAGACTATTTTTTCCAATGCTATCACATATACTTCCTACAGTTCCCACAAGCTCCTATTGGCACGGCAAATGCTGGGTAAAGCGTACCATTGGTACTTCGCGTACCTGAAGGAATAAAATAGACCCCATCTCGCGGTCCTTAGCCTCTTACCCAGCAACTCCTATCCCTACCTCCCCGCGGTGCTGGCCGGGATACGAGCAACCTTAGGGAAGATCGGGTAACCAACCCCGGTGGGAACTATGGTTGTATGCTGACAGAGAAGGGGAATTTGCTCCTCTCCGGAGATGCAAATTTTACTGAGCGTCGGTTCTCCATGTTAGGAACGGCTCACAACAGCGTCTGTTCCTCATGTTAGGGGCGGCTGATCGTCTTCCGAGTGCCAGCGAGAGACTCTAAGCAAAACTGTGCACAATGGTCCTCCGGGAATAAGGAGGAATGGTTCTCCGGAAATTTAGGGGTTTGGTGTCAGGCCCTGCAAGCCAGCCTTTAAAAAAAACATAAGCAACGAACAATCAACAAGAGAGTACGGACCGGAACCATCGGCGAAGACCACTGCGACGAAAAGGGACTAGCGATTGGAAACTCGGTTCGTGGAACTGCAAATCTCTCAACTTCATCGGGAGCACACGCATACTCGCCGATGTGCTCAAGGACCGTGGATTCGGCATCGTAGCGCTGCAGGAGGTTTGTTGGAAGGGATCAATGGGGCGAACGTTTAGAGGTAATCATACCATCTACCAGAGCTGCGGCAACACACACGAGCTGGGAACAGCTTTCATAGTGATGGGCGATATGCAAAGGCGCGTGATCGGGTGGTGGCCGATCAATGAAAGAATGTGCAGGTTGAGGATCAAAGGCCGGTTCTTCAACTTCAGCATAATCAACGTCCATAGCCCACACTCCGGAAGCACTGATGATGATAAGGACGCATTCTACGCACAGCTGGAACGTGAGTACGACAGCTGCCCAAGACACGACGTCAAAATCATCATAGGAGATTTGAACGCTCAGGTTGGCCAAGAGGAGGAGTTTAGACCGACTATTGGAAAGTTCAGCGCGCACCGGCTGACGAACGAAAACGGCCTACGACTAATTGATTTCGCCGCCTCCAAGAATATGGCCATTCGTAGCACCTACTTCCAACACAGCCTCCCGTATCGGTACACCTGGAGATCACCACTGCAGACAGAATCACAAATCGACCACGTTCTGATTGATGGACATTATCGACGTCAGGACATATCGTGGCGCTAACATCGACTCTGACCACTATCTGGTGATGGTTAAACTGCGCCCAAAACTATCCGTCATCAACAATGTTCGGTACCGACGACCGCCGCGGTACGACCTAGAGCGACTGAAGCAACCTGATGTCGCCACTGCATACGCGCAGCATCTCGAGGCAGCGTTGCCGGAAGAGGGTGAGCTCGATGGGGCCCCTCTTGAGGACTGCTGGAGTACAGTTAAAGCAGCCATTAACGACGCAGCGGAGAACAACGTCGGGTATATGGGTCGAAGTCGACGGAACGATTGGTTCGACGAAGAGTGCAGACAAATTCTGGAGGAGAAGGACGCAGCGCGGGCGGTCGCGCTGCAGCAAGGTACCCGGCAGAACGTGGAACGTTATAGACGGAAGCGGAGACAGCAGACCCGCCTTTTTCAGGAGAAGAAACGCCGCCTGGAAGAAGCGGAGTGCGAGGAGATGGAACAGCTGTGCCGTTCTCAAGAAACACGCAAGTTCTACCAGAAGCTCAACGCATCCCGCAAAGGCTTCGTGCCGCGAGCCGAAATGTGCCGGGATAAGGATGGGAGCATCTTGACGGACGAACGTGTGGTGATCGAAAGGTGGAAGCAGCACTACGAGGAACATCTGAATGGCGCTGAGAGTACAGACAGTGAAAGTCAAGGCAGCGGAGGAGATGACTACGTCAGTTCAGCGGACGATGGAAGCCAACCAGCCCCCACCTTGAGGGAAATTAAGGATGCCATTCAACAGCTAAAGACCAATAAAGCAGCTGGTAAGGATGGTATCGGAGCTGAGCTCATCAAGATGGGCCCGGAAAAGCTGGCCACTTGCCTGCACAAACTGATAGTCAGAATCTGGGAAATCGAACAGCTACCGGAGGAGTGGAAGGAAGGGGTTATATGCCCGAAAGGCGACAAACTGGAGTGTGAGAACTTTCGAGCGATCACCATCCTTAATGCCGCCTAGAAAGTGTTATCCCAGATCATCTTCCGTCGTCTGTCACCATTAGTGAACGAGTTCGTGGGAAGTTATCAAGCCGGATTCGTTGACGGCCGCTCGACAACGGACCAGATCTTTACTGTACGGCAAATCCTTCAAAAATGCCGTGAATACCAGGTCCCAACGCACCATATGTTCGTTGATTTCAAGGCGGCATACGACAGTATAGACCGCGTAGAGCTATGGAAAATTATGGACGAGAACAGCTTCCCTGGGAAGCTTACCAGACTGATCAAAGCAACGGTGGATGGTGTGCAAAACTGTGTGAAGATTTCGGGCGAACACTCCAGTTCGTTCGAATCGCGCCGGGGACTAAGACAAGGTGATGGACTTTCGTGCCTGTTGTTCAACATTGCGCTAGAAGGTGTCATGCGGAGAGCCGGGTGTAACAGCCGGGGTACGGTGCGATTTTCAACAGATCCAGTCAATTTATTTGCTTCGCGGATGACATGGACATTGTCGGCCGAACATTTGCAAAGGTGGCAGAACTGTACACCCGCCTGAAACGTGAAGCAACAAAAGTTGGACTGGTGGTAAATGCGTCAAAGACAAAGTACATGCTTGTGGGCGGAACCGAGCGCGACAGGGCCCGCCTGGGAAGCAGTGTTACGATAGACGGGGATACCTTCGAGGTGGTCGAGGAATTCGTCTACCTCAGATCCTTGCTAACGGCTGACAACAACGTTAGTCGTGAAATACGAAGGCGCATCATCTGTGGAAGTCGGGCCTACTACGGGCTCCAGAAGAAACTGCGGTCGAAAAAGATTCGCCACCGCACCAAATGTGTCATGTACAAGACGTTAATAAGACCGGTAGTCCTCTACGGACATGAAACATGGACAATGCTCGAGGAGGACTTGCAAGCACTCGGAGTATTCGAGAGACGGGTGCTTAGGACCATCTTTGGCGGTGTGCAAGAAGACGGTGTGTGGCGGCGAAGAATGAACCATGAGCTCGCCCAACTCTACGGCGAACCCAGTATCCAGAAGGTAGCTAAAGCCGGAAGGGTACGATGGGCAGGACATGTTGCAAGAATGCCGGACAGCAACCCTGCAAAGATGGTGTTCGCTTCCGATCCGGCAGGTATGAGACGGCGTGGAGCGCAGCGAGCGAGATGGGCAGACCAGGTGCAGAACGACTTGGGGAGCGTGGGGCGTATCCGAGGATGGAGAGATGCGGCCTCGAACCGTGCATTGTGGCGTCAAATTGTTGATTCAGTGTTATCTGTTTAGATGTTAACTAAATAAATGAAAATGAAGCTCCTATCTCGCGCTTATGGTCATCGAGATATAGGCATCAGAACCTAGGACTTTTTAGATTTTGAAAAACCAACACATTGCTCAACTGCCAATATCTTCGGCTACATTAACTCTTTTCAACTCTTTAAAAAGTTTCTGACTTACGGCAGACTAGGATGGGCTGGGTGTAGAGTCCAACAGTCCTTTCATTTGACGTCTCTCTCTGCGGCTGAATACATTGGTAATCCCTACTATATCGGTTTCGCCCTAAGACTGCGAGCATTATATCCAATCGATGCTTACTCTACAACTCCTCTTTTCTTCAAATAGTAACCTTGTTCACCTTAAAATTAACTCCTTTTAGTCCTGCCACTATAGATTCCATTATCTTTTGAAAAAGCTCAGGGGCTGTAAACATACCAAACAAAAGTCTCTTATATCTAAAACATGATTAATTTCATAAATGATTTGTTTCAATAGGTTTATATTTATTCAAATTTTGTGATTGAATACATTAGTTATACGAATTACCTGAATAATCCATACTTGGTAATGAACGTTGTAATCTCGCGTGAACGCCCGGAGAGCTCCACTTGGTGATACGCGTCCTTGACGTCCAACTTTGAAAAACCGTACTGCACCATTGATACTGTCTAACAATCGTCAATTACCGGTAACGGATATCCATGCTGAATCTGACGTCACCTGAGTCCTTCATCACAGGTACTAATGGGGATACCAAGTTGGTTGGTTTACGCGTTCGATAACGTCTAGCAAGTATGTTAACTTTTTCTCGACTACACCTTTGATTTTTGGGAATGTCGTCCTGTGTGTCTTGATCGCAGCTATATCGAATCCAATCTTGAGTACCTGTAACTCTCGTGCTGTTGATTCTCCCAACAAATATTGTTTGTCACCCGTCACTACGTAGAAAGTCGCCGTGGTTTGATTTTGATCTGCTGCCACCTCCGCTTGGAACATTCCAACAACTGGAAGCACATCCTTCGAAGCGTATGTCCTCAAAACTCTGTCTGACTGCTTAGACATTGAAAGCACCTTCACGCCTTCTTCCTTCATTTGCTTTTATAGAATCTGCCGAAATGATGTTGGGGTTCGCGCCAGAATCTATGGTCATTGAAATAATCACTCCACCAACTTTGAAGTGGAACTCCTTTCGGCCCATCGCATAAAAAATATATCCCTCTGATTTCTGCTGCTGCTCGTCCTCTAAGGCTTCGTCTCTAACTGATCTAATCCGTTTGAATGGACCAGCTTCATCATTTGATTCAAACTTGCGTTTTCCGAAAGAAGGTAAACGATTATTACCCTGATTCAACTTCCAACTTTGTTTGAAACAACATCTTGCAAAATGACCCACAGCGTTACCTTTGTTGCAGCGAACATCCTTTGCTGGCCTTTAGATGTCCTTCATGGCCACACGCAAAACATTACATGACCACGCCTCTCTTTATTACCGGCCGCTTCTGTCTATAAGTCATTATTTTATTACCGACCCAGTTCACCTGACTACCATCGTTGTTCACGCTCTCCCTAGCTATCTGCTGTAATTTTGCCTTCGTATCTGCCATGGTTGTACCTAGTACCACTATTTCTCCCAATGATTTCTATGCGCAATGCATCGGAATTACATTTCTCCGAAATCTGATCGACAATCATTTCTCAAAATTATCAGGGTTGAATTCGCAACGCTTTGCTTGTATTCTGTATCCGTTGCATTACATCCCAACCAAAAATACATACGCATACATAACTGTACGCAGATAAGTACACGCAGTCTGCACACACGTTGGTCAAGCTTTATTTCAACTACCACCTTCACGAAACTGTCTACACCCTCTGGGCTCCACCACCATCCGAATGAAACAAAATCCCTCCTCAGGTCGCCAATGTAGAGTCCAACAGTCCAAATAGAACACATCTTTCTCTTGTCATAAGACGAGTTTGTACAAACCTATTTAATTCCACCACTTAAATTGTACCTTGTATAGATCGGTCATGGGACCGGATAGTCTGCACACCGTATCGAATGACAACGGCCAACGATGCATAAACTTCGCAGCCTCCCGCGGAATGGTAGTCCGAAGCACTTTCTTTCGCCGCAAAAATATCCACAAGGCTACATGGAGATCACCTAACCAAGAAACGGAAAAACAAATCGACCACGTTCTAATCGACGGTAAATTCTTCTCCGACATCACGAACGTCCGCACTTACCGCAGTGCGAATATTGAATCCGACCACTACCTCGTTGCAGTATGCCTGCGCTCAAAACTCTCGACGGTGTGCAACACGCGTCGAAGTCGGCCGCCGCGGCTTAACATTGGGCGGCTCCAAGACGGTATACTAGCACAAGAATACGCGCATCAGCTGGAAGTGACACTCCCAACGGAAGATCAGCTAGGCGCAGCGTCTCTTGAAGATGGCTGGAGAGATATTCGATCCGCCATTGGTAGCACCGCAACCGCTGCACTTGGTACGATGCCCCCGGATCAGAGAAACGACTGGTATGACGGCGAATGTGAGCAGTTAGTAGAAGAGAAGAATGCAGCATGGGCGAGATTGCTACAACACCGCACGAGGGCGAACGAGGCACCATATAAACAGGCGCGGAACAGACAAAACTCGATTTTCCGGAGGAAAAAGCGCCAGCAGGAAGATCGAGATCATGAAGAGAAGGAGCAACTGCACCGCGCTAATAACACACGAAAGTTCTATGAGAAGTTGAACCGTTTACGTAAGGGCCACGTGCCACAGCCTGATATGTATAAGGACATCAACAGGAACCTTCTTACGAAGGAGCGTGAGGTGATCCAAAGGTGGCGGCAGCACTACGAAGAGGACCTGAATGGCGATGTGGCAGACGAAGATGGCGGTATGGTGATGGACCTGGGAGAACACGCGCAGGACATTATTTTACCGGCTCCGGATCTCCAGGAAGTCCAGGAGGAGATTGGCCGGCTGAAGAACAACAAAGCCCCTGGGGTTGACCAACTACCAGGAGAGCTATATCAACACGGTGGTGAGGTGGCACTGGGTCATTTCCAAGATTTGGGAGGAGGAAGTTTTACCGCAGGAGTGGATGGAAGGTGTCGTGTATCCCATCTACAAAAAGGGCGATAAGCTGGATTGTAGCAACTACCGCGCAATCAAATGCTGAACGGCGCCTACAAGGTACTCTCCCAAATTTTATGCCGTCGACTAGCACCAATTGCAAGGGAGTTCGTGGGGCAGTACCAGGCGGGTTTTATGGGCGAACGCTCCACCACGGACCAGGTGTTCGCCATTTGCCAAGTACTGCAGAAATGCCACGAATACAACGTGCCCACACATTGTAACCGTTCGTAGCTTCAGCTCGAGGTTTACGATTAACCGGTGGCTTAAGCGCCACTTCCGGGATCCGGAAGACCACCGATCGAGTTCTTTTGCCCGACTAATACTCGACTTCTCTCCTCAGGGGTCACACGAACGGTCGCTGGCTGAAACTTAAAATATTGCTTTGCACCAAGTACTTCTCCAATTTGGCTACCTCCCAAGTTACGTTACTATCAAACTCTTCCAACCCGCCAATAATCCCGCCAATAAATCCCGGCATAAATTATGCAAACCGAGTGATCAACGTAGTCAACGGAACGGTAAAGCGAACGGTGTGATCTCTCAGCGATTACTCCAACTAAAAAAACTACTCGATCTTCTTACTTACAATTCATGGGGTTTATTTGTTTCGGGTTGAACACATTTGGAATTGGTACGGATATGGAAATGTTTATCTAGATCATGGCCATGTCTACACACTAGTCGCATACCTGCGCAGGTTTTCTTCTTCGTCGACTTGCTGGGTTTCGCCGGCGCGATGGCGGCGAACCGGTTCGGAACGATGGCGTCAAACCTATTCGTGGCGATGGCGGCGAAGCTGTCCTTGACGATGGCGGCGACAGAAGAATCGCCTAGCTGCAGGATGGTGCGCAGCTGATGAGCCCGTGCAAATATGGACGAACTAAAGTTGCGAAGTGGGTGGCGGCTGGACGGAAGGCCTCCGATTTTCTCGTGAGAGCTGCGTCGACGGATGTCGCGCTTCCCGGGTTGATTTTCCCCTCCGGACAAGGGCCAACGTACCTCCGCACGGCTTCGCTTTTCCGGCACTGTGGTACGCAATTGGCGACGTATTCCACGCGCCGAGCTCTCCGAACGGTCCGTAGGGTTCGGAACGTTTTGGACCACCGTCGATTGATTGGCGATCGACGGTTCACTTTTCGCTTCTCTTTTTGACAAAACTTCACCACACTCCGTTTCGCTACCCCGAAGGGCGGGCCTTGACGAGCGCACGGACTCCGCGCATTCGAGGATGGAGAGATCCAGCCTCAAACCGTGTATTGTGGGGTCAAATTGTTGATTCAGTGTTATCTGTTTAGATGTAAACTAAATAAATGAATGATGAATTGCAGATGAGCTTCTTTGGAAAAAAAATATAAATAGGTATGCCATTCATATCGCAATAGAATCGAAACTGGAACTAATTTCAAAAATGTGCGCAGAGTTATGATACCTTCGATTTCATAATTCTTCCAGAAAAACTTTAGCCTTTTGAATGTAAAATAAAATATCATATGACCCGCACATTTATTCGATATGACACTTGTTAGGGGAGAACGGTCCAAAATGCACCCCTGGGGCAAAATGGCCTCAGTCATAAAATTACTCATATAATCTGTTGTCGTACATTAATGAACGAATATTACCATTACAATTCATAATTAGTTATCCATCATTGAGCTCTATTGGAAAAATTTAGCAAAATCCCTCCATATTCACTCAAATTTAACGATTTGCTATTCTTCCACCACATCCGTAAGATTGTAGTTCAATCCATTAAGAAAAAACAAACAACCATGCGTTCACCATCATTTGACATGCAATTGAGTCATTTTAGACCACCATTCGGGCGTTTTGCCCCAGGCCAATTTTTAAAACATTTTTAAAATGCGTTAGAAAGTCATGAAAATCTTATTGTTTTGAATGGGAGATCATTGTGAAATGTAGCTGGGTTTGTAAATTTTGCACCTATACATTGAAATGGTTGTGTATTTTTGTTTATATGGGCGAAACCATCGAAAAAGCTTAAGGGGTGCGTTTTGGACCGTTCTCCCCTACTACATATTTATATACTTCATTTAATAGAAAGGCTATTTTTTAACCTGTCGAAAGTAGGCATATAGTCTATCAGCCGTGTCAGACGAGAACTTTGGCCAGCGCGGTGGTCACCACAACTGTCGAATTAGTCGTCGGGGATAGGCTCTTTGTTGAGCACCCACGCGGCCGCATCTCCGCCGTTTACCGACGCAAAATTTGCATGTTCATTTTGTTCCTGGTGACAGGAAACAGAATGCAGCCGTCGTCGTCCCCGTCGGCGCGACATTGCTGTCGTCGTCGTCGTTGTTGCAAACGACATCAGGAAGTTGGTGAGGATGCGGTAGACTGCCGTTGTGTCGACGAGAACAAATTGATGATGCAAGTCATCTCAGTCGTAGACGAAGCCGTCGCAAGTGTGGCCCGCAAATGCGACAAGAATAAGCAAATACGGTTTCTTCGGATGGAATGAAGATAAACTAGAGGGAAGACAATTAATTCTATGATGTCTTTGGGGTGCATAATTATACCCGTCCACACTGAGTGTGCTTCAAGGAGTTGGAATACTGATGGCGTATCTTTATTTTGGAGCAGGATAGCTGTTTACTCTTCATTCTTTTTCCTTTATTCCAATTTAAAATATCATTTTAAAAAATATAACATTTTGAAGAGAATGTACTTCCAAACAACAGGAAAAGCTAAGAAACATAAGATTATTTGTAAGTAAACCATGATTTTAAAAAATAAATCTAAACCAAGAGTCTTCAATCCCATATCCTACCGTCGTCGTCATCGTCTTTGCTGGCGACACGCACACGCGTCATACATATTTACCAGCATCCTGCTTATGATAGGCTAGATGCCGGCTGCACAGTAACTTTCATAGATCCAAATATAAATTGTTTTTAACATATGTTTTGTAATATTATTTGCACGGGGATGACAAGCTACGCCATCTTTGTCACATCTTTTCTGAGTCACCAATACGAGTGCACTATGAATGCAACATAAACAATTTCCAGGGTGAAAATGATATAAAACGAACGAAGGCATAGACAGTGCCTTGTGCAAGTAGCATTCTAAAGAATTGAGCAATTAAGTTGAACATTCTTAAGTTTAAAGCATAAAATCGAGTGTAAAATAGTTTTAATTTATAGTTCGTTCATTTTTTCTCTATTTTCTCATGATTGCATCAAGTTGCATTATTGAGTGAAATGGGCGTTTTGCATCATATTCTCCTGAAAAAACGCAAACATTCAAAATTCGCGCACATACTATTGCAAAATAAATCAGTATTGGGGAGATGTGACACTGGGGGATAAATTTATCCCCCAAAAAAGAACGAACAGGCGAACCTTTCAAAAGCAATAGTGAAACAATTGGGTGTCGGTGCCCTGATTATTTGTAAATGTTTTCACAAAGAATCACATATAGGTGATTCGCTATCCGATTGTTTTGTATTGTACCACTAATGTTAATCACTTAGATCAAGCTACAAACATTAAGTATTAATCTGGATAAACAACGATGGCAATAAATATTATCCCTAAATTGTTCACAAATTGGCTCTGGGTAAAACGGAAACCACATTGTAATTACTGAACATCAAAATATATCCTTCACCAGTTGTTAGGGTAACGGTACCAATAGTGGAGGTATTAGTAGATCCACAAAAGAAAATATTTTTTTTTAAATTGATAATTATGGGAAATTTACTGCTTTAATATCTTAGTCAACAGATAAACTAATAAATTTGCTAACAAAAATGAGATATATGTCATTTAACATAAAAAATTACCAAATATTGCTTGCACCACTATGGGTACACTGTTCCTTTAGTGGCGGTAAAAATTAATTTTGGTTCCCATAGTGGTGCTATCCATTGGTTTCTTATGAGACTCGCCACTATTGGTGCAGTTGCACCACTATAGGTGCAAGGGAGTCAATTTTGTTAAGGAAAATAATTGTTTTCAATAGTTTTTCAAGCGAAATCTTAAGATAAGTTGCATTTAACAGGATATTTAAAGCACGACGCATCAACTGAAACCATCGTAAACTATATAAATATGATAAATCTCATTAAAACCCCACTACCTCCACTATTGGTGCTACCTCCACTAAGGGTACGGTTACCCTATATGTTCATAGACAGTCTGCTAGTGAGCCAGCAACTCGAACGAAAGTTAAATGATAGCATTCAAAAGTTGCGAAACCATTCACCACACTTTTCGCCGCCATGCCGCTACCAAGCAAGCAGTACTATAGTGCGAGAAGAAAGTGCAACTACACTCGAAAAACAATTACTTATTGTACCCGCCACACCCTCTACCACTTAGTACTTGGGCTCTGGGGAAAAGTTAAACATTCAACTCTGTCGGTGTATAGTGCGAAGGAACTTAGTTATCCCAGCGAACAACACGCGGTAAACATCGAGTCAGGAATGAAGCCGCTCAAGAAGTTGGCAGTTAGGCAGTGTGATCATGACCATCCTGTGTAGGCCAATTGTGAATCTGCACATCCCCGCAACAATATATTTAAAAAGTAATGAGCAGACTGTTATTCAGTGATGAATTTTAGTCTGTACAATTTACAACGGAATTAATCTGTTTCTTCTTCTATGACCCATGACCCATGTAGGTGAACTTTTCTGATCTCCATCTCACTGAACAAATAAATACAGCACCAAGATGAATATCGGAGCCATGAGATGAATTCCAGGAGCAGTTCCCCTAAATAAAACTCAATGTTAGTATGTTTGTATGTATATTCCAGCATAACTTTTGTATCCATTAACCGATTTCAACCAAATTTGGAACACACACACATCTTAATAAGACGATAAGACACATCTTGGGCTGATCTTGGATATTCTTTAGAAACGTACAATAAAATTTAATTTCTGAACGCCTTGATCGATTTCCACCAAATTTGGAATAAAGGAATAAAGTTTTCGCATTAGAATATGCAGGTTATTAAATATTGTAACTATACAAAATCTGAGATTGTTCCATAAACTTTTTTGTCAAATAATAGAGTGTATCGTAAATATATTGTTGAAATACCCGAAGAAAACCGTTCAAATTCCATTAGATTGAATTGTGTTTCTATTGTAAAACAATACGATATTGGATTTCCTTTACCGTTCAACAATGAGCCTATGGTTCTTTTTTATCCGGGAGGCGCATGTTTATAAGGAAACTGTTTTTATATCTTTTAACGCATGGGTCGATTTAATAAAATTTAGAATACGCATTTTCTGTCGATACGATTATAGATGGGGTGGAGCGAGGTGTTAGGCATACCAAGCTGTGTGCATTATTTAAATTCACCATTCTTTAGTTTATATAAGAGTCTTTGAGATACTAATATTCCATGGAAACCAATTGCCCAAACTAAAAAATTCCCTAAAAATAACACATTTCCTCAAAGATAGCATTTTACCGAAAATAAGATTTGTCCGAAAATACAAAACACAATTCCCGAATATAACATTTCCCCGCAAATGACATTTTCCCGAATAAGACAATTCACCGAATATGGCATTTCCCAGAATATGTAATTTCTTCAAAAAATTAAGTTTCTCCGAAAATGACATTTGTCCGAAAAACGATATGATCTCCCCTGAAATGCCATTTGCTCGAATAAGAAATTTTCCCGAAAATTACATTTTCCCTAAAATAACAATTGCCCTGAAGTTACATCTACAGTCTACACATCTTTTCCCCGGTAATATCATTTCCTAGAATATAACAGGAATTTATTTGGCGTGAAATCTGCTATCTGTTGATCATTGGATGTTCTTTAACCAATCCTTTACTTTTCTCATCGAATAATTAAGTATCAATAACAAAAAGCAATTACCTGTTCCAGAATGATGCGGAGCGTAGCAATATGGTCCACACAGGATCTTCCGGCACGGAATCATTATGGTGCTATCAAAAAATAGGATGGCCCACCATATAAAAAAAAAATTATTTCTCGGAATACTGACATGTTATGTTTTACAAAGTTGTAGCGCATTTTATTACAATAAGTTTTGCTAAAAAAGCTTTTTCTGTAACTCTGAAGTTGGCTGATTTAGAGAAATTTTACCTAATTGGATTAGGGTGTGCTTCATAAAACAGTATTTTTGATCTACACGCCCGTTTCAAATCACTCAGAGACTGAGTGAAATTCTATTGCCATCTCTTTTTTTCTCACGGAAATCTTACTCAATTTTTGTAAAAAGTGGAACTACTCAAATTTTGAGTAGTTCCACTTTTTACGAAAATTGAGTAAGATTTCCGTGAGAAAAAAGAGACGGCAATATAATTTCACTCAGTCTATGAGTGATTTGAAACGGGTGTGTACTGTTTTTGTTTTTGATTTCTCGAATAAATCAACTTCGAGTGACTATTAGAAAAAAATGCAACTTTTGATGGGTAAATATGCTCAATATCTTTTTTCGATCAAAAGTCATAATCGTTTTCCTGTTAAAATTACTTTGTTGAACATAACATGTCAGTATTCCAAGAAATTAAAAAAAAATCTTTTTTTTTATGATGGGCCACCCTAGTTTTTGGTAGCACCATAATGATGGTCTTACTATTTCGAACAATTTTGTAGAACAACAGTTTTTTCTTAAAAATATATTGTGTCGCCAGCACTAAATTGTATTCCGACTTCCGACGTTTTACTTCCGAACTTACTTCCGACATCATGAACGTCAGAACAAAATTTGCTTTGCTACCAACACATTGTCGGAAAATCGTTGGGAAGAGTGGAAATCGACTTCCGAACTTCAATTTGGTGCCAGCGACGTTGTCAGCGACAAAACAAGCTCGATTTTGTGACAGATAACACCGTGCAGTGCTGCATATTTATTTTATTTTTCCGTGTGAATCTCGTCGGAAGTGGGCCTGGCTGCCAGTTCATCAGCGTCATATAAACAGTTTTGGTCTAAATGCACAATAGTTTTGACAAAAGACACTATAAACAAAGACGGGAAATGTTCCAATTGGAATTCCAAATTTACTGTCAGTACTATTGAGATTCTCACGTCCGAATGTGTGCGAGTGGCGATAAGAGGAAAACAAACACTCCTAGATGGTGCTACTCAGCAAAGTTTGGGTAAAAATGAGTATATTTCCATATATTTTTTGACTCCTTCGCAACCATCGTGATGACTCGATCAATTTTGAGGTTATGAGTAGAAGGAAAACAAACATGTATTTACATATGCCGAATTGCACATCAGTGTGCGAGCGTTAAACGTCACTCTTCTCTATTCCAATCGAGCACAAGACCTGTCATTTAAAAAAATCACGCAGAACATTTGGTAAGGGCTAATTTAACTTCTGCAAATAAAAATGTTTAAATTATTGTTGTAATATTTTTGGATCAATGTAGCCTACAAATGGTAGAAAATGACTCTCAACTTGTTTATATTGTATTTGCTATCTGATTTGCGTAGGTATAAGCGTTCCCTAGCAGCACACATGTTCCACTTAGGTTACGGCAACTCGTATGTGACCAGATTTAGTCACAAACAAGTTGCTGCAACCGATTGAGCCTGACTTGTGCTGCTCGGGTTACCAATATTTTTTTGAAATTAGGAAAATCACTTACACCAATTTGAAAACTTTATGCAATATGAGCAGTGTTGCGCATTCAGGGTTGCCTATCGAATTATTTGCTCAGGGATCAGATTTCGCGTCTTTGTATATAGTGTCTTTAGTGTTGACGTAAAATGTATCTTGCCGCGTAAATCTGTATCCTGGACCATAGTGCACACCATAGTCACACCTCCACTGCCTCCACATCGACTGGTTATTGGGAATAGGTTATTTGTTCCATAAAAGCAACTCTTGTTTGCAAACCAAAGCCCATAGTCCAGTAATTATTCAAAGGGCCGAACTTCTGAACAAAAACCTCTCGGTATGCTTTTATAGATTCCTGGATTCTAAAGAAATTTCTGAGGGAAATTTCGAAGCAACTCCAAGTGATTTATTTTCGGAATTTCTATTTTTTCAATTTCTCTTCAGAAATACCTTACGATAATATACTGCCCATGATCGCATATTTGTAACATTTGCATTTCTGTCGATTTTGAGATAAGCTCGTGAATCATCTCCAAATTGACAATTCTTCCACTTGACCAGGTGAAATGAGAAAGGTTGTTCCAAAAAAACTCGAAAAAACTACCAAGTTGTTTTGTAACATTAAGCAAAGTGGCCGCATAACCGTAACACTGAAAAACTTTATTGTCGGTACGCCATGCGCTATGTACAAAAGATGTCGCAATTAGTTTGCAGTCAAATACCAAGTGATGGAAATATTTCTACCGAAGATTCCAACTGGATAAAGTGATTGTGTAATTTTTGGGAATTTTTAGAAATTCTTTGAGATTTGCATACTTATGCGTATCACAAACTTCATCGTTTCATTTCTCCCATGCCTACTTTTGTCGATTGTTACAAATATGCGATCATAGGCAGTATAGTTATGATACAATATGCACTTCAACCATAATAGCCAACCAGAGGGCCCTGCCAACAGAGAAGCACCGTCAGCAGAACCGCTGGACTTCAAACCCAATCAGCCGTTGTCACAAAAGATATTTTAGTTACTAGATAAATATTGTCGCTGTCGTCGCTGTCCGGAACATCTTTTGCTGGCGAGGATAGGGGAGCTAAATGTCAAAGAAGGAAAATCCATACGATTTGACAGGTATGTACCACACATGTTTCGGACAGCAGAACAAAGGGAACAGTAGCGACAATCTTTATCTAGTAACTAAAATATCTTTTGTTGTCACCCAGAAAGTAATAATGCACCATCAGCAGAATTCCCCACCGGTCGATCACCGGTGTTCCAAATAGGCAGACATAGGAAATGTTAAGTTAGCAGTTAGTAAGCAGTGAATTCAGATGTAATTAGTGTAAAGTTTAATTAATAAATTATTTTTTTATGATTCCGTAACACTCGTTACTATAATTATATATCCTCAATAATTCCTTCAGAAATTCCTTCGGAAATTTTCCTAAGGATTCCTTCTAGAAATAATTTACAAATTCTTTAAAGAATTTCTTCGGCAATTCTTTTGTAAATTCCATTGGAAATTTGTTTGGAATTCCAACGGAAAACTTTTCAGGAGAATTCCTTTTATGAATTTCTTTATGAATTCCTTTGAAAATTATCTTAGGAATTCCTGTGGAAATTGAATTAGGAAGCCATTCAAAGTTTTTTTTACCTGTTTCGGTCTGACCTAGAAATCAAAATTGAAATAACCCGTGTGGGCGCATTTTTCGTTCGATTGCCATGAAATTTTCAGGGAAGAAGCGTCATCATGTCTATTTTTTGGTTTGACCATGGTGCCTCTCAAAAACTCATATGTTAAGTTTGTCTTTCAAAATCATGGAGTTTGATATGTCGCAAGGTGGGCTTTGGTGCTAATCGAGATTTGTCCACTTTCTTGAGGGATGGTTCCCGGGAACACTTCCGGATGTGATCAATGTGTTCAAAACCTCTCAAAAACTCATCTTGAGCTTGTCTTCCAAAATCATGAAATTTGACATGTCGCAAGGCTGGTTTTTACACCACTTGAAAAGTGTCCACTACCCAGGGAACCAGGTTCCCGGAACATCCGGAACCATGTCCTGTATCAAAACTAACTTCTGATGCTGGTCAATGATGATTGTCCACGTTTGCATCAACATTCTGGGCACTTTCGTTTGATTATCAATAGTTTTAAAAAAATGACTCGTTTTTGACTGCACCTGACGTAGGACCCTGCTTTAATAAATCCGGCCTGATTGGCACCAAGGTCAAATCTAAAGTCATGTACTAAAAACTAGGTCAGACCGAAACGGGTTAAGGAATTGTATTAGCAAAAATTAAAGGTTTTTGTCAAACAAATTCTTCTACTAAATCCTGAAGCGGGCTTGGTAGTCATATGGTTACTGCTTCTGCCTCATACGCAGGAGGTCGTGGGTTCAATCCCAGGTCCGTTCCATTCTTCTACTTTGTATCTTTCTCTTTATTTCTCATGTTCTAGCAATCGCTAGAACTGGAAATGGACTTTCATACCGTTTCCATTAGTATTCCTATACCTTCAACTTGAGTATTCTAACAGTAATCTGCTAGAATTGGAAATGAGCTATAGAGCTCGTTTCCTACATCCAATTAGAAATTCCATCAGTTACCTTCTCCTATCTATCACATTGGTAGCTCGTTAACCAAGACGGACCTCTGCCTCTCCAACCTAACCCAGAAATTCCAACAAATTCCGCATGAACTCGTGGCAAGTGCAGAGGTATATTCGGCTTGCAGTGGGCAAGTGATTTCATCATCATTTCCTCCCTCTTCCCTACATTGACTTGCATTCTGACGTGGCAGGCGCCAGTATGACCTAACAAATGAGATCACCAGCACTTGTACATTGAAGATGTGTGCTAGTCCCAAGCAAACATCTGTTGGTTCCCTGTGCAAGAACAGCTGATCTGGTCATAATGGAGTAGCAACTACGAGCAGTCAATCAAGCTCAAGCTCAACAAATTCTTCTACTAAATCCTCAAGAAATCCCTACCATAACTCTAGGAAGAAATTCTTGGAATTCCTTTGAAATTTCACTTAGGCATTCATTCAGAATTTCATATAGGAATTCTTTCAAAACTTCATTTAGGAATACCTTTGGAAATTCCCCTGAAAATCTGATTAGAAACTCTTCAACACCTTCGAATATTTATTTAGAAACTAGTCAAATCTTCCCGAACTCGCTCGAGTTGTTTTTCTTTTCGATCAAATTGTCAATCCTTTATTTCATTGCTTATTAAGTTTGTTTTATAAATTCAATTTGGTAACATTATATTTAGTGTCTTGCTAACCTATACTAATTAAGTAATATTTACAACAATTTCTTCAAATAAATAGTTTGAAATTGAATCTAACAAATCTAGCCTTAAGTATTCGATATTGTATCGAACCATTGTTCCAAAGTTGTTGGTAACAATTTCAGGGAAATAATCGATTTGGTAGGACACGTGCCCCATCGTGCCCCAGCTTAACTCCACCAGTGATTTTACTTGATTGATTAACTTTCTAATCCTTGGCAAACTTGGATGATCCAGGAATCTAAATATATGGTAAGAGCTTCCGAGGTTCGCCTATTTGCAGCAGAATCATAGAAGGGGTGAACACCGTCAACTCAATAAATGAAACGTGAAGCCTTCCTTCAAAACGTCCTTTGACACCTAATATGCACTATGGTGTCTGATGTGATCAAAATTTATTTGTAAAAATACGTAAGCTCTACATATCTACGCTTAAGATTGAGATAAGAATGTAGTTGAATACGCCAAATTGCAAAATGAGTAAAATAAGATAGGAAATTAAATTAAAAATTTGAGTATAAAGGAAATACGATGTAAGTATTTTCATTTAGAAAATATTTGAAATAAATAAAAAGAGATAAATCGTCAGTCATACCGAACAGCAAAGTGAAACAACTTCTGTTCCACACTGTCGCAATGATAAATTTTGACCTTCTCTTAGAATTCTAATTTACCATAGTATAGGATTGTCAAGAAATCGAACCCTAAGTCAATCAACCGACGATTTCACTCAACAAAAATGGATAGAAGACTTTCCGCTTGGATACCGTCAAATGCAAGGGTTGGGTTTACACAGAGGGTGGCTCGTCGTTAAGACAAAAGTCAAAGACAATTCTCATAATGTTTGATGTCTCTCTTATTTAGCCTCCCTCTGCCATCTAAAACATCGTCATCATCAGCTTACAATGGGACACAGAAGAAGAAAAAAAAGAATAACAGAACATCATCACAATCGTTTTGATTTCATGCCCAAACCAACCCAAAGCCAATGATCCGTTAAAAGATTTTAGCACGCCCGAAACAGCTTTCTTTCCCCCAGCTCCACTCGATATAAGTCTGGTTGAATAACGAAAGGATAAAAACGATTATGTTGTTCCCTCAGAAAAAAATAGACCAAAGGTTTCCAAAGCGGATCACGATGGGAAAGGACACTTCTTGTCAGTCGCACTGTGAATTGTTTCGTTTTTTTTGTTCCGATGTCGTTATTGGGTTTCACTTTAAAAAGTTGGTCACCCTTAGATCTCAGTGAAATGTCAAATGTTTCATAAACTTGTTGAGCTGTTTACGAAAGTTGATAGCGTTGCGATGGACACTTGTTTTGGATGATATAATAGTTCCATACAGCTCAAAAGGAATCTTTCAGTGGGGGAAGGGTCGTTTAGCCGAAAGCTATTTGGGCGAATGCCACTAGGCCGAACAAACCATTAGGTCGAAACCCATCTGACCGAAAGTCATTTGGCCGAACGGGTCATCCGGCCGAAAAGGTCATTTGACTAAATAGGTCATTTGGCCGAAAAGGGCATCTGGCCGAATAGTACATTTGGCCAAATAGGACCTATTAGGCCATACAGGATCTATTGGTCCAAATGACCTACTCGGCCAAATGACCTATTCGCAAATAACTTAATCAGCCAAATAACCTATTCAACCAAATGACCTTTGACCATCGTGCGATCCATACACAAATTTTAGAGGTTTGTTACAAAAAAAGTGACAGAGGTGAGCAGGGGGTTGAAAATCGCCATTTTTTGCGTGACGTACTTTATGGATCTTCCCCAAATGGCTGTTTGACCAAATGACCTTTTCGGTTATATGACCCTATCGGCCAAATGACTTTCAGCCTAATGGTCTTTTTGGCCAAATGGTATATTCGGCCGAACGGTATTCCCCGTCTACATTTAAAAATATAGTAACTTATATTCACATAAATAATCATTAAGCATTTGACTGTTTTTCTTTATTTTGAATCAAATGAAAAAAAAATCCAAAACATCTTTTCCCGCATTCGCCCTAATACAAATGAATGTCACACATCATTTCCGACCCGAAACACATGTTTCTACAAACTTACCTATTTATCTCACCCGTATCCTTATTTTTCTTAGCAAATACCCTCACTCAGTGGTGTTGGTCATCCCCGGAATTCGATAACGAATAGGAAGAAATCCACATTCAACTTGATTCCTACGAATGCTGCCACCACGCATCCGGACGGTCCCTGTAAGCCCCGAACAGCTTTAAGAATATCCGATTGTTGGTTTTCTATTTTGTTCCACTTTGTTGCCGTTTGATTCCTTCGGAGAAAGAAGCGGATAAAGTTTCCCTTTTTCCGATACCTACACATTGTGGGTATGATGGAGCGACATCTCCTCCATACGATCCAGAGCAGCATATGAAGCACAAATGGAGTGGAAATCTCACATAACCTACCTATCCAACACGTTGCACGCCTGGGGCTTCCAACTCTTATCCTCGTTAGCCTTGAACCAGAGGGGTGATGCTCGTTGGGTTGTTGGGAAGGGCTGCTGTGGCTCAGCACTTGTCACATTTTCGTGCGCTGGGAATCTGGAAGCATTCGAACCCTCTAGGGAGGGTCAAGCGGAAGAAAATCCTTTCGAGTCTATCGGAAGGCAACAAACCGAGAAGAAAGATCAAGCGGCTTGAGTGAAATCGCTCGGACAGAATGCCTATGATGATGTTATAAAGCCAGTTGGACGTGGGAAAAAGGGTTCCAGATTTGCCGTAAATATGTAACGAATATGGGGTTCCGAATGTCAAAGACACAAAAGATTATAAGCTAATGAACCAACTAAAGAATAATAACTATTAAGGAGGAATGTGGTTTTCGATGAGCCTAATCAGCATAAACGTTATGCGGAACGAAAACCTATCATTTTTTTTCTGTGTAAAGGATATTTGCCAGCATTTTCATATCTCTTCGATCATTTGAAAGACAAAAACTGTAGCTTGGTAGTCAGAATTCAGTGTAAGGAATAATTAGAGCTGCAAGTTCATTACATATTTATTATCACTTTAATTTCTAGTCTCAATCTTTGGAATCATCACCAAAGCCAGGGACCACCCACATTCCAAAGTAGCTGAAAGCATTATTTGGTGCCAACAAACGAGGGCAGACTTGTAGTTTATTGTTATTACTTGACATTGCATAATTATAAGTAGAAATGGGGAATCAATTAATTACGCTGAAGGCGGCAACCGCGAGCAAATTCATCCGAAATCATCCAGTTGGCGGAAATATCCACCAGCTGTATACCCATACAGCCTACAGGGTTTGATGAAGGGCAAGGATTGGCACTGGAAAACGATAATGATTATTGCTTTGGGAGCAAGCCACGTGCCACGACGAAAGGATGCAAAATATATCCTGGGAAACGAAGGGTTGCTAAACTGCTTTCACTCTTACCGTTGTTCAGACATCAATTATTTTCTAATCGCTTTCCCTGTTGGAGATTATAAAAATATACGAGACCTGTAGGGAATTTGAATTAACAGTTTTCAAAAGAATTCAAAACATCGAATTTCATTGCAATGTAGGAAGTCACTTTCCCAGATTGTGTTGTGTCTATCGAATTCGATTCGATTTTTTTCTGGAACATTTTGTAAAGAATCATGGAATGGTTCCCCTTGATCTTAAGCTAATCCGAATGAGCAAAAGCAACGCTCGATCTATGTCAGCTACATTGGAGTATACCTACTGCTGCCGCTGTCAAAAATCGGCGCGCCACCGCATGAAAATTTTCCACGCCACCAATGCCTATTTAAGGGCCAGTATTAATAAGAAGGGTAATGGGTTCCGTACATTTTGTTAAAAGGTAATTTTTACTGGAAAGTTCATGCTACCGGAAATTATATATTTAGGGTAAGACGGTATAATGCGCTCCACCCGGCCAAAACGCCCCCCTTTGATTTCTAGAAAACTATAACTAACTACGGGTCAAAATCAGTGGGTACCTACAAATATTTGTAAAACCATCGTACTATGTGAATGTGGAAGTATTTTTGTATTACATAATGAAAATAATAGCAAAATACAAAAACTGACAGTTTTGATGTAACTTTTCATGTTTGTTCGATCAACATTCTGGAGCGACGCTAGCATACTGTCCGCAAAACTTGACTTGATATGATATAAAATTTCTTCCTTCTTCAAAAACGTAACGATTTTCGAAAATATGTTTTACTGGGCAGAACGCCCCAGTGTAGGCAGGACGATATGCCCTTACCAACTGGACACAAGCGCAACGAGCTTGCAGCAGTTGCTTCCAAATTATATGGAAATTATTGAAATGTAATTAAAACCTGATTAAATGGACTTATGTTGGTTTTTCAATGTCAAGCACATAAGGATTTCTATTTTTTATTATGGGATTGATAAAATACTAATGAAGGGCTATGGAACGTCTTTGGCTAAGGTGGGGCGTATTGCCCAGGCACTTTTTGAAATCCATTTTTTCACGACTTTTCAAAAAAGCATTATTACGTGTTATCTGTAATATTTTTATATGACTACTCACGGGCAATGCATTTGCGACTTCTTGCACTACCAAATAACACAAAGTTTGCATAAATTACGATGAAAAGTAAAAAGTTATCAAGGTTTCGCCTTAGGGGGGGCATATTATACCGTCTTACCCTACCTCCGTTTGGCAGTAAGCTCGGACCTAGGTGATACATCTCGCATATGAAAATATATTCATATGAAAAATATAGTCAAGTTCATATTAGCTAGCTAAGCCCTAGCTAAGCAAACACTGCTTTATTATCTTATTTGTAACGCTATTCATGAGTATTTTTACATTATGCATCAGTTAAGCAAGATAGCTAGTTGATGCCATTCAAAAATCGTCAAAAATCTCAATCATATTGATAATATTCACTGTTTGGGCTTTCACCCCCCATGCACGCCGCTGAACTACTCTGCTGCCGGCTGGTTGAAGCAATATCTGCACTGCGTAGTGAAGCTCAATAAATCGACGGACGGACGGATGGGTTGGAAGAGCAATGCTACACACTATCCATTTGACCATTGCTGCTCAGCGACGATCAGAGAACGCAGTTTGCCATCTATTTCTACAGCCACACACACTGGTGGCGACTTCAACAACAACCGATGGACACAGTTCGGGTGGATATTCTCTCGCGCTGGTCAATATGATCATCTATCTCGCATGCATGACGTCACCGATGTCGATCATCAGAGAAAGGTGGATGGATGGATTAATCTGATGCAGACATCGGTGGTAGTCCACTCCGAGCAAACAACGTGTGCGGTTTATACGGTTATACTTATACGCTAAATTAAACAATGATTAAATGATAGTTTAAGTTGAGAAATACGTAATTTATTTCGGTTAGAAGAAACTCAATATCGTCCGGGGGTTTATCGTTCTTCCCTTGATGATACGGACGGAAAGTTCTCCGATAGTGCTTGGGCGATTGTGTGATTCCTGAACGATTTTGGTGGAAATTGTGCATTGAAAACTGATCATTCCGGAGCCTTTTGGCAAAACTGATTGTGTCTGGCTTTTGGAGCCTAGTCGCGAGTGTAGTCCTTCTTGCGACCATCGAAGGTAGGCCCCGGAGCGGACATTTGGTCCTAGCGAACCGGATTCCGTCGGAACCGGACAGGATAAAAGTTTGAGCAAGTAGGATTATCGCCATCAAACGCTCCGTTGTGCTATTGGCTGTTGTGATCACCATATAATAGTGCATCGCCATTATCCCCGAAGAAGAATAGCGATCACGGAAAAAGGACATATCGAGCGGGAAGGATTTTCACCATTTTTGCTGCATATTGTCGGTGCAAATAATAGCGAATCGCCATCATGGTCGTGGAAGCATAGTGGACAAAGGACACCAAAGGATTGTCATTTTCGCGCGCAAGCAAACCCTGTTGGTTTCCTGAAGGCTACGGAATCAGGGTGGATTAGAGGCTTTGGATAGCGACGGATCGGAAGACTACACTGAGTTAGCTTCGCCTGCTGTTCTCCCAGGTAATTGAATAAATACTTAGTGTATGTCTTGCCGTGGCTAGGCTTTATTCGTGCTAACACCGTCTTTTATTGCTTCACTGTGATCGTCGATACGGAGCCGTCATCGTCTACAACAAGGAATTCTCTTCCAATCGGGCGCAAGAAGGATTTGCCCGTTTCGAGCCATTGGTGCTGCATACCTGCTGATTTTGGATACCAATCGCGTTATATTTGGATTAAAACTGAAGCCATTGGAACTTTTGGTTGACTATTAGGACCCTGAGGGTGGACTCGAGCAAAGAGGTGGCGACGTGGAACTTTGTCCAGGTTAGTGAACATTTGTGTATGTCTGCCGAGGCGTGGACGTCAGATACTCCACCAACTAATTAAAATTATATCCTCTTTGGCTTGGTTCATATTCATCCCTACACATCATACATTTATTTGAGGCTTATTTTGCTGAACGGTTTATTTGGATGCGTTCTACTACATATTGATACGGGCATTGGTAGTGCCGTTGTTTTCTCTGGGTGAGTTACACGGTATATGTCCCGTCGAAGCTATTTATTTAGATAATACAGTTTTTATCCCTCCTCTTCACATCATTCGGTGCAAGATTTGAACGATTTTTTGAACGCCAGGCCGGCTAATTTGAACATTTGGGAATTTTATGCTGAATTGCTGCTCCTGTGACGCTGTTCACTCGGTCAGGTGAGTTGAACAGTATATGTGCAGCCGAAGTGAAGACTTGTGAGATACTACAGCCTCATTTTTCATCTTTCTTCGTCCGATCAACGAATGATCAACTGCGGCCATGTCGAGGAGCCAGGCCGCGACGTATAAGGTGCTAGTAGCAAAGCTGTCCGAGGTACAGCAGTCTTTCAATGATATTTGGAGCTTCGTTGAAGATTTTCCCGAGGATGCTACCCTTAACCAAGTCACGGTTCGTTTAGAAAGGCTAGACGAATTGCGTGAGAAGTTCTCCGAGTACCTTATCGAGGTCAAAACGCACGACAACCATGACGATAAGGCGAATCCCTTGACAAAGGAAAGGCAGGAGTTCAGCGAACGCTTCTACCAAGCGAAAGCGTTTTTGTTGGACCAAGTCAAGCTGAAGCAGGAGCCAGTGGACTTGAATCAGACCAATGCGACTGGTCTGGGGAATCTTGATCATGTCAAGTTACCGCAGATCAAGCTCCAAACTTTTGGTGGCAACGTGGAAGAGTGGCTTAGTTTCCGCGATCTCTTTTCGTCCTTGATCCATGGCAAGGCGGATCTCCCTGAGGTAGAAAAGTTCTACTACCTCAAGGGGTGTCTACAAGGGGAATCGAAGAATTTGATTGATTCTCTCCCGATCACCAGTGCCAACTACAAGATCGCTTGGGATCTCCTACTCAAGCGGTATGACAACAGCAAGCATCTGAAGAAACTCCAAGTCCAAGCGCTGTTCAAGCTTCCGTGTTTGATGAAGGAGTCCTCGTCGGATCTGCACACACTCGTCGACGGATTTGAGAGAATAGTGCAGACCTTGGACAACATTGTTCAGCCCGCGGATTATCGAGATTTGCTGTTGGTCAACATGCTCACTACACGCTTGGATCCTGTTACGCGTCGTGGATGGGAGGAGTTTTCGTCCACCAAACAACAAGACACGGTGGAGGAGTTGAGCGATTACCTTCAGCGTCGCATTCGTATGCTGGAGTCTCTTCCAGCGAAGTCAGCGGAATCGAAAAGCACTCCCCAGTGGCAACAAGCAGGTAAATCCAAGGCAACCTCCATCAAGAGCAGCTACAGCACTACTCAGGCAGTAGGAGGACGATGCATAGTATGTGGCGCTAGTCACTTGCTGTTCCAGTGCAGCGTATTTCAAGCGATGTCGCAGTTCGAAAAGGAAGGAGTCCTCAGAAGCCATTCGCTGTGCCGGAATTGCTTCAAACTCGGACATCACGCGAAGGAGTGTCAGTCCAAATTCTCCTGTCGCTTCTGCCAAGGTCGCCATCATTCGCTGGTTTGCTTCAGGCAT